>NC_089767.1:31807008-31814508 GCF_040412425.1 Macrobrachium rosenbergii
GTCAAAATTTGAATTTCGAGTTGCTGACAAAAAAGGCCATGCCATTTTTACGATGACTAAATATTCTTGCAGAATAAACAGTTTCAACAAAACCACTGAAAACATTTTCGTGAACCTGTTGGAAATTTTCTGAAATCAAGAAACTTGCAGAGAAGCCATTTCGTAACAAAACACCTCAGTTTCTCAGTGTCTGTGGAATCATCGCTCAATCAAAACCTGACGACGAAGCCATGGCCAAGTCGACGAATTCGAACACCGTCACCAAAATGCTCCATGAAACGGGAACGTTTCGAGACAGTCATGAAAAACGTCTAAAAAGAACTTGTTGTAAACATCGTGTCCCCAAAGTCTTTCAAAACCTTTTACGATACCAGGAAAAGATAGACGTATTAAGATATTATTAAGCGGGGTGATTTCTTCAGTCTATTGTTATTATTATTACTATTATTATTATTATTATTATTATTATTATTATTATTATTATTATTATTATTATGGTTTTTAACCCCAACCATCCAGTTAATGAATTCCAATATTATTTTCTCATTGAGCAGTATTCGTCAACCAAACTACGCATGTGCGTATACTCTCGAACGTCAGAGAGAGAGAGAGAGAGAGAGAGAGAGAGAGAGAGAGAGAGAGAGAGAATCTTTTACCAAACAGTGATTTACCACACCACAATGAATTAAATACGAGAAATATAAGAGAGAGAGAGAGAGAGAGAGAGAGAGAGAGAGAGAGAGAGAGAGAGAGAGAGAGAGAGAGAGCAGGGACAGATTCGACCGCAACATGGTCTGGTGGGCATATTATGCTCACCGACTAACCACTAATTCACCACCTCACGCTAAAATGTGCGCACTCACGCACGCACGCACAAAAAACACACACACATCAATTTTCATATGAGAGAGAGAGAGAGAGAGAGAGAGAGAGAGAGAGAGAGAGAGAGAGAGAGAGAGAGAGAGAGGTAATGGAACTAATATGAATCAGTTTCTTCCGAGAGAGATTTGTCGATTACTTGAAGCCAAACAATATTGCAAATATATGTGGATAGCGTAGAGAGATATTGTAGAAAAGACAGTGTAAAGGACACTGTAAAAAAGATTGTGTGAAAAGATAGTGGAAAAAGTCAGTATAAAAAGATAGTGTAAAATGATAGTGGTAAAAAGATAGTGTAAATGGAAAGACATAAAAATGAAATACATTTTTGTCATACTTCCCATAAATCATACTTAATATAACATTGAATATTTATACAGTTTTAACTTTCTTCTTCTCAAACAGCTGTGAAATGCAAGGGCCTTTTTACGCACTCACTCTCTCTCTCTCTCTCTCTCTCTCTCTTTTCTAACCATTCATTGGGGCATGTGTGCGTGAGTGAGCGTGTGTGTCCGTGTGTGTGTGTGTGTGTGTGTGTGTGTGTGTGTGTGTGTGTGTGTGTGTCCCACACATCCAGAAGTTAATAGGACTGATATGAAGGTCCCGCCTTGATCCTAATCCCTCCTCCTCCTCCCCATCCACCCTCCCCTCCCTCTCCCTCTCACACAGCCACAATAACCACCACATCCTACCTTTCTCCCCCTTCTCCTCCTACCCCCTCCTCATCCTCCCCCCTACCCCCTTCCCCTTTTAAGAAATCCTCATTAAGTGTTTCACAATTCCTTCCAGCCGCCAGTTCTCAATCTCGTTATCGAAGGTGGGTGGGGGGTTGAGGGAGAGGTGGAGGTGTTGGAGGGACGGAGGCTCTCAAAGGACCTCTAAGGAAAAGGAGGAGGAGGAGGAGGAGGAGGAGGAGGAGGAGGAGGAGGAGGAGGAGGAGGAGGAGGAGGAGGAGGAGGAGAGGCCGCTGTTGGCCTCCTCCAGAAACTCTAGAAGGAAAGGAATAGGAGATCAAGATGGGCCTCTTACTTAGTAAGTAAAGGAAGGAGTTGATACAAGCTTTTGTCATGAGAGCCGTTACGAAGGAATATCCTTCCAATTACTACTACTACTAGGTCCTCTTTGTAAACAGAGCTGTTCCAAAGGCAAATCCTTAGTACTACTACCCCTATTACTGCTTGATTCTAAGTCTACTACTAGGTCCTCTTTGTAAACAGAGCTGTTCCAAAGGGAAATCCCTATTATTACTACTACTTCTTGATTTAATCTCTCTGGCTACATTCTTCTCCTCTTGACGCCTAAAGAGAGACTATGCATAATACAGGTGTAATACAGGTGTATTTACACATGTATTACACCTGCTGCGTCACACACAATATATACGTTACACAGAATATTCTCTGAACCCACTAAGATGAATATTCTCTGAACCTACTAATACAATATCTATCTTAATTTTGTGTCTATTTATGGTTTGTAACAAAGGCCTGTTTACAGACATTCTATACTCTATTTGATTCACAGATATACATATTCGTATTTGATTTATAGACATAATAATAGTACTAATAACGCCTGAAAATAATTCACCGTGTATTTTAATAATTTATATATGTTTTACCTATATATATTAATCTATTAATTTTTCTTTTTTTCTTTTCTAATAACTGATCTCTTCTTTCTGTATTTCCTATTATCATCTGTTACTTCTTTCAAACGAACATCATATTCTTTGGCAGTTTGAAGTCAAGTTGCTGTAGGCTTGCTCCATATGAATGTGAGTTTATCTTCTGAATAATAATAATAATAATAATAATAATAATAATAATAATAATAATAATAATAATAATAATAACAACAACAACTGAATGTATTTAACTGACCGGTGACATACCAAAGCAATCGCTTGTTTGTAGCCACTCGGTACAGTGTGAAAATGACAACAGTTCTACTCACGAGAAAGTGGAACCTTTCCCCATCCAGGCGTACCTTGTACACCCTATAGTTAACTACAACTACATCAGAATAATTAAGTTTCCTTCCATCCACAAAAATAATAATGTTAATTCTTTTAAGTACTCAAATACATTTGCAAGTTACAAATAAGTTGAGATGAAGATATACTGAGAATAATATTCAGATACCCTTTTAATTATAAAAAATTATATTGCACTGAACCATGAAATGGAAATAAGATAACTCTGGCATTCAGCCCACCCAGCGCCACTAATGAGCGAATTTAATAAAAATTATACATAAAAATGTAGAATATCTTGTTTAGCTTGAACAAAATGCATCAAGTGGGATAAAAAAAATAATAATTTTAATCTATCATAAAAAACAAGACAGATTTCCTTAAATTTCTTTAAAAATAATAAAGGTAAATAAAAAAAACAGATACGACATATACCTCGCCCCAGAACAAAGAAGTACACAGAGTCACTCTAAGTATTACCCATTAATTCACGCGCCCATACCATATCCTACCCTCTCTCTCTCTCTCTCTCTCTCTCTCTCTCTCTCTCTCTCTCTCTCTCTCTCCTCTCTCTCTCTCGACAGGTCATTTATTTATCACGCTTACGTACGAGTTTAATCACAGTCTCCAGCACATCACAGACACTTAACCCTCTCTCTCTCTCTCTCTCTCTCTCTCTCTCTCTCTCTCTCTCTCTCTCTCTCTCTCTCCTTTCTAGAGAATGGCCGGAGCTCTGGGAACCGTTTCACTGCTGCGAATTAAGAGAATGTATGTCGAACGATAATATATTACAAAGATTTTCTCTGCTAAGAGATAAATAAACTAACTGTTTATCTATCTAAATCGCTGTACCTAGACCTATACAAACACTTTATAGGCAAAGCATTCAACACTTGAATTCTAGATTACTGTACCTAGACCTATACCAACTCTTCATAGGCAAAGCATTCAACATTTGAATTCTAAATTACTGTACCTAGACCTATACCAACTATTCATAGGCAAAGCATTCAACACTCGAATTCTATATTACTATACCTAGACCTATACCAACACTTTACAGACACTTGGAATCTAAATCCATACCTAGACGTATACGAACACTGCAGATAAAGCATTCAACACTTGAATTCTAAATCACAGTGCCTAGACCTATACCAACACTTTACAGACAAAGCATTTAACACTTGGAATCTAAATCCCTGTACCTAGACCTATACCAACACTGCAGATAAAGCACCCAACACTTGAATTCTAAACCACAGTACCTAGACCTATAACAACACTTTACAGACAAAGTAACTTCATTCATGCTTTCCGCTGACGTCTCCTGAATTCCAGGTGTATTTGTTTTTATTTTCTATTCCCTCATATTTATCTATCTATCATCTTTATCACTTTTTCCTATAACTTCTCTCTCTCTCTCTCTCTCAGAAGGTTGCTTTCCCTGTGGGGCCCTCTTGAGTTTATATAAGTCACTTGACTCTGCCCCTAATAAGGGTTTAAAGCTGATGATTTAGTGAAACAAACAAACAAACAAACAAAGGAACAAGTGGAAATACGAAGAGAAAAATATAAAATACTTTATATCACAAGACAAACAAAAACGCAGCAAGAGCTGAAAACAAAAGAAGATCTGGTTTAGACTCTCCCAGCTAAAAGCGAGAGAGAGAGAGAGAGAGAGAGAGAGAGAGAGAGAGAGAGAGAGAGAGAGAGAGAGAAACACGGATGGCTTGATTAACATAATGTTTCACAAATAAAATGCCCACTAGCCACTACTAACACTCGGGCACGCTCACCGGTGCCCGGCCATATATGCATTATAACGCTTATACATAGTACACATACATATATCCATGTGCACTTATATACATAATTATATAATTATATAAGTATGCATTTTTATACATTTCCACAAATACCTACAAATATTGTACAAACATACTTATATACACATACACATACACTTATATACATAAGTATATTAGTGTACATTTTTATACATTTTCACAAATACCTACACATATATACAGAACATACTTATATACATACATACATATTTATATACATAATTATATAAGTGTATATTTCTTTACATTTTCACAAATACCTACACATATTATACAAACATACTTATATACATAAGTAATAAGTATACATCTTCATGCTTTTTCACAAATACCTACACATATTATACAAACATACTTATATACATAAGTAATGAGTATACATTTTCATACAATTTCACAAACACCCAGTTTTATAGGTGAATGTATTATTGAGCCTTATTGTGAGCGAGATCGATCCCACGAGGGAGAAAAAGAATCGTTATGACTATATTGATCTGAGATATGAATTACGTAGCTGGTTGTTAGCTGACTGTAGTGAAGAGCAGCTTGAATGATGAATGGTAGAAGGCTAACTTATTGAATTTTAAAATTATGGGGTATTTCTCTCTCTCTCTCTCTCTCTCTCTCTCTCTCTCTCTCTCTCTCTCTCTCTCTCTCTGAATGTGTTTTCATTAGAGACTAGGGCTAACTTACTAATTTTCAAAATGAAGGGGTATTTGTGGCTCTCTCTCTCTCTCTCTCTCTCTCTCTCTCTCTCTCTCTCTCTCTCTCTCTCTCTCTCTCTCTCATGTGCTTTCAATAGAGACTAGGGCTAACTTACTGAATTTCAAAATGAATAGGTATTTGTGGCGCTCTCTCTCTCTCTCTCTCTCTCTCTCTCTCTCTGTGCGCTTTCAATAGAGATTCATACTTCAGGTGATTTCAATGCGCAAGCGCAGAGAGCCAATACACGATTATACCTGTGTGTGTGTGTGTGTGTGAGAGAGAGAGAGAGAGAGAGAGAGAGAGAGAGAGAGAGAGAGAGAGAGAGAGAGATGACCTTTCTGCGGGCCAACGGGATTCTTTTAAACGAAACCAGGTTCATAACTGGGCAGGTAGAAGAAGGGTTATAGATTCTGCAGTGCGTGATAAAATCGATGTTTATCGACCCTCTCTTACACTACCGTTGGTGTGAAAACAAGGGAAAAAATGGTTACGAAAATATGAAAATAAAAAAGGATAATAAATGCACGAAAATTATTTTCATACAATAAAAATGCCAAATGAATCATGAATATGAATTCGATTAAAGAAAAAGATAACATTTGGAAAATAAAACGTACAATGATAAACAAAAGAATAATTAAGGACTGAAGAAGAGAATAGGAATGAATTAAACAATTATGAATATATGCAACACTTTAAAAAAAGATAAAAAGAATCAGAAATACAATAATAAAAACAATCTGGAATTAATAAGAATAACAGAGAATAAGGTATGTGGAAGTTACGGAGTCACAGTTCAGGGTCTGTGAAGATAAGGAGGAAGATGAGTGTGGTAAAATCTCTCTCTCTCTCTCTCTCTCTCTCTCTCTCTCTCTCTCTCTCTCTCTCTCTCTCTCTCTCGTGGTTCCGTACGCATTATGGCCCCCAGGGAAAAAAGTTACCGAAAAAAAGAGAAAAAAAGTAGGAGGTTTAACACGAATAACTCGTCCTTTCGCTGAAGGGAAATTATTAGAGAATTTATTGATTGTAATAAAATCAGCTTCCCCTGAATTATAACCCCCTCGTTTGTACCCCTACCTGTACGTTAATTTCCGACGTACGTACGTACAACCCTTCCAGATGACCTGTACTTGACGAATATTCGACAATATTTCAGCTAAAGCGAGATCGTCAAGGCCATTTCGAAGACGAAGCCGGCGTCGAAACCACGCCTCCGGACGAAGCATTAATTTGTCAGTGGCGTCGGCTCCTTTGATCACAATCCCGCCGCCTTTGGACTAGAGACATCGTCCGGCCACCACTCGCGTCCGACTGGCGGGGCTGGCCTTGGATTCGGCTTGGGACTTCTCTTCTAAACTCTCTCTCTCTCTCTCTCTCTCTCTCTCTCCTCTCTCTCTCTCTACAGAATTTGATGTTATAAGACAATCCAGATACATCCAAGAGGAAACAGAACTCATTTCCTTCCACTCTCTCTCTCTCTCTCTCTCTCTCTCTCTCTCTCTCTCTCTCTCTCTCTCTCTATATATATATATATATATATATATATATATATATATATATATATATATATATATATATATATATATATATATATATATATATATATATATATATATATATATATATATATATATATATATATATATATATATATTATATATATAAAAAGAAAGAGACAACGTGAGATAGCACACGATCCCGTATATCCCAGAAAAGGAATTCTCTAAAGTCTTGAGAGGAACCAATATTATTAATTATTATTAGTTCTGCAAACATCTATAAGTAGTAATTCAGAATGACTAACGGCCTACAATACCTCTGAAGACGATGTTTTTTGAGTGAAAATTGGAAAATGATTCAAGGATTAAGGACTAACTTTCCAGAGACCTAAGAGAGACCTGGAATCCAAGGCAAATCCTGGAATTCAGGATTTGACGTGGAATAACTTCAATTGAAACTTTTTCCTACCAGGTGCTCGATGTCTCCAAAACTGGCGATGTTTTTTGTCTGAAAAACTGGAAAACGATTCAAGAATTAAAGATCAACTTTTCAGAGACCTTAATTAAGAGAGAACTGGAATCCAGGATTTGA
>NC_089767.1:31827008-31839508 GCF_040412425.1 Macrobrachium rosenbergii
CATTGTAGGCAAAATAACTGTAAGGTCGAAGAATTATGAAAAAAAAATTCCAGTAGAACGAATCCATTAATGTCTAAAAGTCGAAGATTTATAAAAAAAAATCCCAGTAGAACGAATCCCTTAAAATCTAAAAGTCGAAGATTTATAAAAAAAAATCCCCGTAGAACGAATCCCTTAAGGTCTAAAAGTCAAATATTTATAAAAAAAAATCCCAATAGAACGAATCCCCTAAGGTTTAAAAGTCGAAGATTTATAAAAAAAAAAAATCCATGTAGAACGAATCACTTAAGGTCTAAAAGTCGAAGATTTATAAAAAAAAAAATCCTAGTAGAACGAATCCCTTAAGATATAAAAGTCGAAGATTTATAAAAAAAAATCCCAGTAGAACGAATCCCTTAAAGTCTAAAAGTCGAAGATTTATATTAAAAAAATCCCAGCAGAACGAATCCCTTAAGGTCTAAAATTCGAAGATTTATAAAAAAAAATCCCAGTAGAACGAATCACTTAAAGTCTAAAAGTCGACGATTTATAAGAAAATCCCAGTAAAACGAATCCCTTAAGGTCTAAAAGTCGAAGATTTATAAAAAAAATCCTGTAGAACGAATCCCATAAGGTCTAAAAGTTGAAGATTTATAAAAAAAAATCCTGTAGAACGAATGTCTTAAGGTCTAAAAGTTGAAGACTTATAAATAAATAAAAAAAATCTCTGCAGAACGAATACCTTAAGGTCTAAAAGTTGGCGATTTATAAAAAATCCCTGTAGAACGAATCCCTTCAGGTATAAAAGGCAAAGATTTATAAAAAAAAAAAAAAAAATCCTTGTAGAACGAATCCCTTAAGGTCTAAAATCGAAGATTTATAAAAAAATCCCAGTAGAACGAATCCCTTAAGGTCTAGAAGACGAATATTTATAAAAAAAATCCCTGTAGAACGAATCCCTTAAGGTCTAAAAGTTGAAGATTTATAAAAAAATCCCAGTAAAACGAATCCCTTAAGGTCTAAAAGTTGAAGATTTATAAAAAAATCCCTGTAGAACAAATCCCTTGAGGTTTAAAAGTTTAAGATTTATAAAAAAAAACTATAGAACAGATCCCTTAAGGTCTATAAGTTGAAGATTTATATAAAAAAAATCCCTTAGAACGAATCCCTTAAGGTCTAAAAGTCGAAGATTTATATAAAAAAAATCCCTGTAGAACGAATCCCTTAACGTCTAAATGTCGACGAATCCTTTAAGGTCTAAAAGTCGAAGATTTATAAAAAAAAAAAACTGTAGAACGAATCCCTCAAGGTCTAAAAGCCGAAGATTCATAAAAAAACCGCTGTAGAACGAATCTCTTAGGTCTAAAAGTAAACGATTTATAAAAAAAAAATTGCTGTAGAACTAATCTCTTAAGGTTTAAAAGTGGACAATTTATACAAAAAATCCCTGTAGAACGAATCCCTTAAGGTCTAAAAGTTGAAGATTTATAAAAAAAATCCCCGTGCAACGAATCCCTTAAGGTCTAAAAGTCGACGATTTATATAAAAAAAATCACTGTAGAACGAATTCCTTAATGTCTAAAAGTCGAAGATTTATAAAAAAAAAAATCCCTGAAAAACGAATTCCTTGAGGTCTAAAAGTCGCAGATTTATAAAAAAAAAAATCCCTGTAGAACGAATCCCTTAAGGTCTAAAAGTTGGAAATTTATAAAAAAAAAAATATCTCTGTAGAACGAATCCCTTAAGGTCTAAAAGCTGAAATTAAAAAAAAAAATATATGTAAAACGAATCCTTAACGTCTAAATGTCGAACATTTAAAAAAAATCACTGCAGAACGAATCCCTTAATAAAAAGCGATTATTTAAAAAAAAATCCCTGTAGAAGATTTATAAAAAAATTTATAAAAAAATCTGTAGAACGAATCCCTCAAGGTCTAAAAGTCGAAGATTTATAAAAAAAAATCTGTCGAACGAATCTCGAGGTCTAAAAATAAATGATTTATAAAAAAAAAAATTGCTGTAGAGCTAATCTCTCAAGGTTTAAAAGTAGAACAATTTATACAAAAAATCCCTGTAGAACAAATCCCTTAAGGTCTAACAGTTGAAGATTTATAAAAAAAAATCCCCGTATAACGAATCCCTTAAGGTCTAAAAGTCGACGATTTATAAAAAAAAATCACCGTAGAACGAATTCCTTAATGTCTAAAAGTCGAAGATTTATATAAAAAAAAAATCCCTGAAAAACGAAGATTTTAAAAATCTAAAAACTAATCCCTTAAAGTCTAGATTTATAAAAAAAAAATCCCTGTAGAACGAATCCTTTTGTCTAAAAGTTGAAAATTTATAAAAAAAAACGAATCCTAAGAACGAAGTCTTAAGGACAAAATAAATTGAAAATAAAAAAAGATCTAAAAGTTGAAGATTTATAAAAAATCCCTGAAAACGAAACCCTTATGGTCTAAAAGTTGAAGATTTATAAAAAAAATTCCTATAACGAACCCCTTAAGGTCTAAAAGTCGAAGATTTATAAAAAAATCCATTTATAAAAAAATCCCTGAAGAACGAATGTCGGAGGTTTATAAAGAAAAAACCTGTAGGTCTAAAGCCGTCGAGATTTATAAAAAAATCGCTGTAGAACGAATCTCTTAACGTCTAAAAGTAAACAATTTATAAAAAAACCTGTAGAATGAATCCCTTAAAGTCTAAAAGTCGAAGATTTATACAAAAAAATCCCTGTAGAACGAATCCCTTAAAGTCTAAAAGTTGAAGATTAATATAAAAAAATTCCTGTAGAACGAATCCATTGAGGTCTAAAAGTTGAAGATCTATAAAAACTAATCCCAGTAAAACGAATCCCTTGAAGTCTAAAAGTCGAAGATTTATAAAAAAAAATTCCTGTAGAACGAATCCCTTAAGGTCTAAAAGTTGAAGATTTCTAAAAAAAAAATCCCCGTAAAACGAATCCCTTAAGTTCTAAAAAGTCGAAGTTCTAAAAAAATCCCAGTAGAACGAGATCCTGAAAAGTTATAAAAATAAATCCCTGCAGAACGAATCCCTTAAGGTCTAAAAGTCGAAGATTTATAAAAAAAACCATGTAAAACAAATCCCTTAAGGTCTAATGTCGGAGATTTATAAAAAAATCCCTGAAAAACACTGTCTAAAACGAAGATTTATAAAAAAATCCTTAAGGTCTAAAAGTCGAAGATTTATATAAAAATCCCTGTAGAACGAATCCCTTAAGGTCTAAAAGTCGAAGATTTATAAAAAAAAAAAAAAAAAACCTGTAGAACGAATCTCTTAAGGTCTAAAAGTCGAAGATTTATAAAAAAATCCCAGTAGAACGAATCCCTTAAGGTCTAAAAGTCGAAGATTTATAAAAAAAATCCCTGTAGAACGAATCCCTTAAGGTCTAAAAGTCGAAGATTTATAAAAAAAAATCCCTGTAGAACGAATCCCTTAAGGTCTAAAAGTCGAAGATTTAAAAAAAATCCCTGTAGAACGAATCCCTTAAGGTCTAAAAGTCGAAGATTTATTTTAAAAAATCCCAGCAGACCGAATCCCTTAAGGTCTAAACTCGAAGATTTAAAAAAAATCATGTAGAATGAATCCCTTAATGTCTAAAAGTCGACGATTTATAAGAAAATCCCTGTAGAACGAATCCCTTAAGGTCTAAAAGTCGATTTAAAAAAATCCCTGTAGAGCCAATCCCTTGAGGTATTAAAGTCGAAGATTAAAAAAAAATCCTTGCAGAACGAATCCCAAGTTTAGACTTTAAAAAAAATCCAGAAACGAATCCCAAGACTAAAGTCTAAACTCTAAGAGAGAGAGAGAGAGAGAGAGAGAGAGAGAGAGAGAGAGAGAGAGAGAGAGAGAGAGAGAGAGAGGCTCTAATGATCAAATAAATTTAAAATTCTCAAAAATTTATATTTTCACACATTCTACCTTAATTCGCCGAGAGAGAGAGAGAGGATCTATTGATCAAATAAACGTACAAATTCACAAATATTCATATTTTTCCACATTCCACTTTAAGTCTGAGAGAGAGAGAGAGAGAGAGAGAGAGAGAGAGAGAGAGAGAGAGAGAGAGAGAGAGAGAGAGAGAGAGAGAGAGAGAGAGAAAGGAATGCTGGCAGTGTGTGATAGCAATAATGGAATGTCGCGCAAAAAAATACAAAAAATTCCACCCGTCGAATCACGATGGTCGATCATGACCCACGATTTTGTTCATCCCCACTAAACCCATCGACTTCGACACCCATTTCTACATTCTTCCTACACCCACACCCATTCCTGCTCCCATTCCCACACCCAATCCCCCACCGCCCACCCCTTACGAAATGAACTTAAGATACGTTTATATTTGCATCATAAAATTCGTAACTTCCTCTCCAGCCTTCAAAAACTATAAAGGAAATAGATGTCTGCACGTGATATACTGGTGATTGGACACAATAATGAGAAACTGCAGAGACTGGTAAAGGGATTGGAAAGTGTTTGCTAGGGAAGAAATTTCAGAATGAATGTGAGGAAGTTGAAGATACGTCTATATTTACAACATAAAATTCCACTAAATATAAAAAGATTTGATGTTTGAACGTGGTGATCGGGCATAGTAATGAGAGACTGCATGGTCAGGTGAAGGAATCTGAAAGAGTTAGGGGAGAAAGGCGATGGTGAGATAGAATAAGGTAATGAGGCTCAATATTATCAGATTTTAGAACTGAAGGGGATAAACTTTGTTGTTTTATTCAATAGTTGCTAAAACATTTGCCAATTTAAACAATACGTGAGTTATCCTCTTGAAAAGAATCCTAAATGAGGTGAATTTTATATCTTTGCCTGTAAATAATAAAAATATAATAAAATAAAAATGAAAAAAATAAAATAAAGAGTCTAATTGAGCTAAATTAAGTTAAGAGACAAAGAAGGTGGCCTAGGAATGGTGTGGCATTGCAAAGGAAACGCCTCTCCAGTAAAATAACCCGAAACGGCTCAGCTTGGAGGACTTAGAGAGAACCTGTTCAAAGGCAAATTCCTCCTCCTACTACTATTATTATTACTACTACCACTACTACTACTACTACTACTACTACTACTACTAACTACAAACACTAGGAATTACGGAGAGAGCCGTTTCAAAGGCATATCCTTCCTCCTCCACCTCCTACTACTTCTATTTTACTACTACTACTACTACTACTACTACTACTACTACTTGCTGCTGATACAAACACTATGGATTAAGGGGAGAGCCGTTTCAAAGGCATATCCTTCCTCCTCCTCCTCCCCCTCCTCCTCCTCCTACTACTACTTCTATTACTACTACAAACACTAAGGATATTGGAAAGACCCGTTCCGAAGGCAAATCCCTCCTACTACTACCACTACTACTATTACTAACACTAGGGACAATGTATCATAATCCGACGATGTTGTATCGTGTCAGAATGACCTCCGTTTCAGGCGTTCCGCAAGGTATGCCTTTCGCATCTCGTGAATATTTCTGCCCGAATGACCAAGGACATTTTACGGAATCTTATGACTATAAGCCTTAAGTGGGCGTGTGGGTAGATGGGCGGATGGATAAGTGGGTAATTGGGCGAACGGGTAGGGGTAGAGAAAGAATATTTGAAACAGGTTGAAAAAGTGCTGACTATATTCAAAATGATCTCAGTTCCGCCATTCGTGTCTTCCTGTACTTCCATGAACGCCCAGTGACCCAAAGATATTATCGTTCATGAATATATAGATGATCATCAGGAGATTTACAAGACACAAAATGCAGTGTGGTGCAAAAATGAGTTTTATTATTTTTGCCCAAAGTACAGGGCAGGAGAAGTAAATACAGAGAGAGAGAGAGAGAGAGAGAGAGAGAGAGAGGTTCTCTCAGAGAGCTTTTAGAGAGAGAGAGAATGGTTCTCTCATTTAGCTCTTCTCTCTCTCTCTCTCTCTCTCTCTCTCTCTCTCTCTCTCTCTCTCAAATGAAGACTTAAAATCACCACCAATATTTACAAGCGAGCAACAGATTGGAATTTATGGAAAAACAATATATACACATATATATATATATATATATATATATATATATATATATATATATATATATATATATATATATATATATATATATATATATATACATATATATATATATATATATATATATATACATATATATATTTATATATACATTTATATATATATATATATATATATATATATATATATATATATATATATATATATATATATATATATATATTTATTTATAAAGTGTCCTATGCAACAGCATATACTGAAACTACAAGAACTAAGGAACATCTTTCTATATGAATACATTTAATTGAAGAATTGCTATTACATGCACTAACAGTTTCGCTGAAGATATGTTGACAATTACACGAAGGCCTCTGGTTTTGATTTTCCTATAATTACATATATATATATATATATATATATATATATATATATATATATATATATATATATATATATTTATATACACAGTAGCCAAACAGTTGGGAGGGACATAAGAACAGACATACTAATATTATCTTTTCATGAGCCATAAAATCTTGTCGTATGCCAAATATGTCTAACCAACGCCACTAATATAAGTTGTAAACATCGAGGAACACATTATTCATGGCCCATATACGTAGGAATTTAAATATATATGTAAAAATATATATATATATTATATATATATATATATATATATATATATATATATATATATATCATGAAAGTTCTGGAGTTTTGTCAGTTAACCGTCAGACAGCTTAAGAAGGAAGGGGCAAAGAGAGAGAGAGAGAGAGAGAGAGAGAGAGAGAGAGAGAGAGAGAGAGAGAGAGAGAGAGAGAGAGAGAGAGAGAGGGGGGGGCACTTACGAAGCATCCAAAAACGGCATACCAAAATAATATTCGAGGTAATTGCCTGCCAACATCCTGGTTCACCAGAGACTAAGAAAGAGAAATTATGCCAAAATGAAAAAAATGAAATTCCAAAGGAATGACAAAACCCGAGTTATGTCCGTGCCTGGAATGAGGAGGCTCCAGGGACACGCTGTTGTCGGATTCCCGGATGGAAATGCCACGGGTAGCAGGAGCAGAAGGAGCAGGAGCAGAAGGAGCAGGAGAAAAAAGAAAGAAGCAGTTTGTTCCATCATCGTCTGGGAAAGAGCCCACACTGACGAAGGCATGTTTGCTGGGGAGTTATTCGCCTTAAGTAATGACGGGCCATAATGACCAGGAATTGGGAGATGCAAAACAACAGAGAGAGAGAGAGAGAGAGAGAGAGAGAGAGAGAGAGAGAGAGAGAGAGAGAGAGGGGGATTGTAAGAGTCCCAGGGCATGCTAGGTCGTACCCAGGAGAGGTCGAAAACACTTACTTGCAGATGGAGACTTCCATGGGGAGAGAGAGAGAGAGAGAGAGAGAGAGAGAGAGAGAGAGAGAGAGAGAGAGAGAGAGAGAGAGAGAGAGGGTGGATTGTAAGAAACCCAGGGCATGCTAGGTCATACCCAGGAGAGGACGAAAACACTTACTTGCAGATGGAGACTTCCATGGAGAGAGAGAGAGAGAGAGAGAGAGAGAGAGAGAGAGAGAGAGAGAGAGAGAGAGATGGGGGGGGGTTATAGGAAGAGACGCTGGGCATGCTAGGTCATACCTAAGAGGGGTCAAAAACAACATATAAAAATAAATAAAAGTAAAATAAGTAATAATGAGACTCACGCAGCTTGTTCAATCCAAAACTCATTCCACAATTTGGTGACAACAGGAATAACCCTTCTTAAGAGCTTATCAAAATATATGGCGAAATTCTACCAGTGCTAATAATAATAATAATAATAATAATAATAATAATAATAATAATAATAATAATAATAATAATACCCTCAAGGCTACCAATAATAATAAAATAATCATCAAAATGTAGAATTACATAATAATAACGATTATATTCATAGATACGTCATTAAATTAATAATAATAATAATAATAATAATAATAATAATAATAATAATAATAATAATAATAATAATAATAATAAGTCAGCCATTCTTATGACTTTCTTTATAATGTAAGCAAGTAAATATTATCAGTTTGACAAATAAGATGTCACTACCCACCCGCAAAAACCTCACAACGATACACCAAAACAAATCGCCCTGAAACAGCGACTTTGTAGCGATTATATTTTTCCAATAAGGAAGCTAAGCCTTCTATACCTACAGAGTTGAATACGCTGTACTATATACCAATATTAAGCCCTCTATACCTATAGAGTTGAATAAGCTGTACTATAGACCTATATTCAGCCTTCTACACCTATAGAGTTGAATAGGTTGTACTGTAGAACTATATTAAGCCTTCTATACCTATAGAGTTGAATAAGCTGTACTATAGACCTATATTAAGCCTTCTATACCTATAGAGTTGAATAGGTTGCACTGTAGACCTATAATAAGCCTTCTATACCTATAGAGTTGAATAGGTTGTACTGTAGACCTATATTAAGCCCTCTATACCTATAGAGTTGAATAGGGTGTACTGTAGACCTATATTAAGTCTTCTATACGTATAGAGTTGAACAGGTTGCACTGTAGACCTATATTAAGCCTTCTATACCTACAGAGTTGAATAGGCTGTATTATAGACCTATATTTTAAGCTTTAAAACCTCTGTATCTGTAGGCTTAGGCCTGAGATTACAGACAATAGTCTTATAAGTATCAAACATTTTGCGTTTTAAAAAAAGTTTTTTTTCTTTATACAAATCGGCAGAAGTTCTTAGTATCTGAACTGATTAGAGAAATTAATTTGAAACCCCGGGAGCTAAGCCACGAAGGTTAAAGTAAAATATTGGCTTTCGAAATCTATTAAAATATTCAACTCTAAAAAAAATTACCTGGGCGTAGTCGCTCGGTTCTCGTACATAAGTTGAACCGGATTTTTTCCCCTTTACACACACACACACACACACTCTCTCTCTCTCTCTCTCTCTCTCTCATTCTCTTCCCACGTCCTTCTCCTTATCCTCTTCTTCTTCTTCTTCTTAAAAATTACAATCTAAAAGAATTATCTGTGATTAGCTACGTGAGTTTAACCGATTTTTTCCCCTTATTACACCTCTCTCTCTCTCTCTCTCTCTCTCTCTCTCTCTCTCTCTCTCTCTCTCTCTCTCTCTCTCTCTCCTCCTCTTCTTCTTCTTCTTCTTCTTCTTCTTCTTCTTCTTCTTCTTCTTCTTCTTCTTCTTCTTCTTCGCGTAGCCACATGGTTCCTGTACGTAAGTCGAACAGGATTTTTTCCCATTATCTCTCTCTCTCTCTCTCTATTCCCTTATTCTCATCCTCTTCCTATACCTCCTCCTCCTCCTCCTCTTGTTGTTGTTGTTGTTGTTCTTAGCGTAGCCGCATGATTCCTGTACTTAAGTTGAAACGAATTTTTCTCCTTACAAAAATTCTCTCTATCTCTCTCTCTCTCTTTTTCCTATACCACTTCTTCTTCTTCTTCTTCTTAGCGTAGCCGCATGATTCCTGTACTTAAGTTGAAATGAATTTTTTCCCTTATTACACAAAGTCTCTCTCTTCCTGTACCTCTTCTTCTTCTTCTTCTTTTCGGGAGCGTCATGACACGACACTTTTCGAAAATATCTCTCCCCCGTCCTTATTTCTTTGTCGGGCCAAACTCCTGGAAGGTCTTTCGAAATGCCGACACGTAGAATTAAGGAGGCCACAGGGAGCCCGTCCCCCCCGCTCTCCCTCCCCCCCCAACCCCCCTACAGACAGTTTTATTAAATGGTCTCCAAATCTATTTCGCCCTCTTTTAAACGGGGGTGGGGGGGGGAGGAGAGACAGAGTGGAAGGGGAAGAGAGGGAGACGCCTGATTTTGAAGTGGGCCCAGTCATGGTAAACCAGAATTTTTCTTTGGAAAAAAAAATCATCTAAAGTGTTTCATTTTTTCTTCTCTCTCTCTCTCTCTCTCTCTCTCTCTCTCTCTCTCTCTCTCTCTCTCTCTCTCTCTCTCTTTTGGGAGGTTTGTGGGAATCATTTCAAGAATCTCTCTCCTTTCTCTCAAGTTTTCTAAAATCATCTTAAAATAATCTCCTTTTTTCGTGAAATTACGGACAGGCCAGGAATTACAGACAGATCAGGAATTAAGGACATACCAGGAATTACGGACAGACCAAGAATTACGGACAGACCAGGAATTACGGACAGACCAGTAGTTATGGACAGACCAGGCATATGGTCAGACCAGGAATTATGGACAGACCTGGAATTATGAACAGACCATGAATTATGAACAGACCAGGAATTACAGACACCCCAGGAATTATGGACAGACCAGGAATTACAGACAGACCAGGAATTAAGGACAGACCATGAATTATGAACTGCCAGGAATTACGGACAGACCAGGAATTATGAAGAGACCAGTAATTACAAACAGAACAGGAATTATGGATGGACCAGGAATCATGGACAGACCAGGAATTACAGACAGACCTGGAATTACGGACAGACCAGGAAATACAGGAAGACTGGGAATTACGGACAGACCAGGAATTACAGACAGGGGGCAGACCAAACACGAATGGAAGAATTTCACCGATTCCCTGTAGATATTCAAATTTTCCCAAAGCTCTTGAAAATGTTTGGGATAAGGATGAACCAATAACATCTTTGCCTTTTCCTCCACACACACACACACACAAACAAGTGATTATCAAGGTACTTGTTATGTCACGAAGAAAGTCCGGAATAAAACTTTACATTTGTCTAAAGGGTACAAAATTGGATAAATCCATATCTTCTAATCTCAGGTCAATTCAGATTAATGGTTTAGGAAACACAGAATACAACCTAGGATTTCTTAATTAAAGAACTAATTTTCAAACGCGTTGCAATGACGATGGTCACTGACGTTTAAATCTGAATTTTAAAACAAATGGTAAATGGCATTGAACTATTTTAATCCAAATCTCATGATCTTAAGCCAATTCAAATTAACGGTTTAGGAAACATAGAAGATAGTCAGGCGAGTTCCGTTTCTTCAAATCAGATGTTTTAAAGGCGTCGGCATAACGAGGGTTAATGATTTTGAATTATAAATTTTTAAAAAATGGTTGATATGAATTTATTCTTTGAGCAATTAATGTTGTGTAATTACCTTTCAAAAACGTATACAGAATTACAGAACTATAGAAAAGGTTATCATTCAATGAATAATAATAATAATAATAATAATAATAATAATAATAATAATAATAATAATATTTACCCTTCAGAAACGAAACTTTCATTCAGAAACGGACACAGAATTATACATAGTGATTACATTCAATGAAGAATTAATAATAATAATAATAATAATAATAATAATAATAATAATAATAATAATAATAATAATAATAATAATAATAATAATAAAAAAGAATAATAAAATAATAATAAAATGTTTTTATTCAGAAAAGAATAAAAATTATAAAAATGTTTTTATTCGCTGAATAATAATAATAATAATAATAATAATAAATAATAACCATTTTCTCCATCTCTTCCAGACTACTGTTGGCACTGATTTTGGGCGGATCCTCTGGGGGCAGGGGGGGCCCCGGATCGGCCGAAGGAGGAGGTATAGGGGGCGGAGGAGGCAGCAGCGGCCTTAGCGCCGCCCTCGGCGCCCTAGGGCCCTTAGGGTCGGGGCCCTTGGGCGCCGTCGTGGGCCCGAGGCTCATGGCGCGCCTGGTGGAGGGCGAGGCCGTCCGTCGGGTGGTGGAAGCTGCCGAGACGCCCCTGACGAGGTATTACTTCGACCCGGCCACGAGGGCGGTGTGCAACGACAATTCTCCCGCGGGGTGAGTGGATGGGACCCTCTTTGTTTTTTTTTTTTTTTTTTTATCCTACTTCTTTCGTTTGTTTGTGTGTTTGAGTTTTGTCGTCATAGAAAACGAGGTAATCCTTCCTTCCTTCTTTTTCTTTCTTTCTATTGTTTGTTTGTGTTTTGTCGGCAGAAAGTCGTGGCAGATATTTCTTTCTTTGCTTTGTTTTTTCGTTTGTTTATGTGTTGTTGACAGGTAGTCGAGGCAGGTCTCAGGGTGTTATGGACCAGTCGTTCTTTCTTTACTTCCTTCCTTAGTTTGTTCTTTTTTTTTTCGACATAAAATCTGTCGACATAAAATCAAGTCAGATCTCAGGGTACCATGGGTGAATCCTTCTAACTTTTCTTCCTTTGTTTGTATGTTTTTGTCGACAAAAAAAGATAGAGTACATATTGTCAGAGCTTAGGGCATTACGAACGAATCCTTCCTTCATTTTTCATTTTTTGTTTGTTTGTGCTTTTGTCGACAGAAAATCGAGTCAGATTTCAAGGTATTATGGAAGAAACCTTCTTTCTTTCCTTCCTTTGTTTGTTTGTGTTTTGTCGACAAGTCCTTCTTTCTTTCTTGACTTCCTATTTTTGTTTGTTTTTTGTCGACATAAAATTGACTCAGATCTCAGGGTATTACTGACTAATCTT
>NC_089767.1:31844508-31847008 GCF_040412425.1 Macrobrachium rosenbergii
GTGATGGTCAGGAACTTGGCACGGAGAGAGAGAGAGAGAGAGAGAGAGAGAGAGAGAGAGAGAGAGAGGTGATTTACATATAACTGAAAACGTAATAAAAATAATAGTAAATGACTAAAGTGGGACCTTAGAGAGAGAGAGAGAGAGAGAGAGATTGAATAACTTCCAGTCGATAGTTATCTGGTTGGAATGACATTAGCAGAGAAGTGTACATTGTCAAAAAAGTTACTAATATTGATATATCTATGTTCTATGTACATGTATACGTATATACATGTTTGTGTGTAAGCACAAACGCATATTTTGGACTAAGGTTGTCACAAATACACAAACACACACACACACACACACTCACATACACATACCTCCTTAATTCATTGTTTCTCCTTTTGTATACGTGCAGGTAAAAACAGATGCTGACCAGACGCATCTGTTTAGTGTCGTGAAGATCAACCTGCCTCTCTCTCTCTCTCTCTCTCTCTCTCTCTCTCTCTCTCTCTCTCTCTCTCTCTCTCTCTCTCTCTCTCTCTCTCACGTAAGAACCTCCAGGCAAACGACATCAAATTCGTGATGGCAAGAGAAGGAAACTGAGTAGGGGTCACTAAAAGTGCAATTAAAAAAAAATTGTATGAAAAGGATAATTAAAATAGAAATGGTATGAGTTAATACTAACTGTGGAACTGAGAGGAAAAAGAGAAAGGGAGAGATATGTTAATAGTTAAGTTATAAGAATGTACAAAAAAAAAAAAACAGAGAAAATAAAGGAAGAATTACCTCCAGCCTTCTCCGAAGGAAATCTCAGAAAACTAAGAAGGGGGTCACTGAAAGAGCAATATTTTTAAAAAATCTGAACGAAAAGCATTACAAAGAATAAAGTTGGAATAGGGAGAGGGATGTTAATAGTTAAGTTACAAGTGTGTAAAAAAACAAAAAGGTAAAAATATAGAAAGAACTACCTCCAATCTCAGAAAACTGAGAAGGGGTCAGTGAAAGAACAATTTTTTCAAAAATTTTCAGTAAAAAGGATTATAAAAATAAATATGGAATTGAGAGAGAGAGAGAAAATGTTAATAACTGAGTTACAGGAGTGTAAAACATTAACAAAAACAAAGTAAAAGTATAGAAGGAATTACCTCCAATCTCAGAAAACATGAGAAGGGACCAGTGAAAGACCAATTTTTCAAAAAATTCAAATGAAAAGAATTACAAAAAAATAAACCTGGAACAGACAGAGAGAGAGAGAGAGAGAGAGAGAGAGAGAGAGAGAGAGAGAGAGAGAGAGAGAGAGAGAGAGAGAGAGAGATGTAAAAAATAACAAAAACAAAGTAAAAATATAGAAAGAAATGCTTCCAATCTCAGAAAACTGAGAAGGGGTTACTGAAAGACCAATTTTTTCAAAAAATCTAGATGAAAAGAATTACAAAAAATAAAAGTGGAATAGCGTGAGAGATGTGAATAGTTAAGTTAGAGGAATGTAAACAATAAAAGCAAAGCAAATAAACGAAGAATTACCTCTAGTCTGCTACAAACGAAATCTCAACAAACTGAGAAGGGGTCTCTAAAAAACCAATTTTTACAAAAAGTCAGAATGAAAAGAATTACAAAAACCAAAAAATGGGATACAGAGAGAGAGAGAGAGAGAGATGTTAACAGTCAAGCTACAGGAATGTAAAAAAGCAAAAACAAGGTAAATAAAGGAAGAAAGAAAGACTGAAGAAAGAAAGAAAGAAAAAAAGGAAGGAAGACTGGAGGACAGAGCGACCATCTACACCACTCTTACGAAATCTGAGACACACACTCGGTCATTCAGGCTGTTATCGATAACCTCCTAAAGTGCCTATATCGTTCATCAAAGGAAACCCTACGTTTGATAAAATGTAACCACTATTTGGAAGCGAGAGAGAGAGAGAGAGAGAGAGAGAGAGAGAGAGAGAGAGTATGAAGTTCACAGCTTAGCTTAGAAGGGATAAATTAGAGCTACAGAGAGATAGAGAGAATATGAAATTTAATCAGCTTAGCTTGGAGAGAGAGAGACAGAGAGAGAGAGAGAGAGAGAGAGAGAGAGAGAGAGAGAGAGAGAGAGCATCTATATCATTCATCAAAGTAAACCCTACTTTTGATGAAATATAAACCAACAATTGGAAACAAGTTTCCCACAGAACAGAGAGAGAGAGAGAGAGAGAGGACTTCGATAAACTCGATCAGAGAAACATATTCTTGAATAAACACATAAACCCGCTTACGCCCGTGTTGTTCATTCCCAAACCAAAGAATGGATTAGTCTTCAGTTTTTAGTTGTACCGCCTTTGAAACCGATCCCTCTGGGACGCGCGCGCGCGCATGTAAAGGCAGACCGCGAACACACACACACACAGGCTAGAGAGAGAGAGAGAGAGAGAGAGAGAGAAGAGAGAGAGAGCATAATAGAATCAGTCTATTCTAAAGACCGTTTCTTAAAATTTTCATACAAATTGATACCATGCAGGAAAATTATTATATT
>NC_089767.1:31854508-31909508 GCF_040412425.1 Macrobrachium rosenbergii
AACTACATGCTCGACCATTCCTTAAATCTAAACCTAACACCCGTGAGACTGGTGTACTGTACGTCCCCAACTTAGGAAATCTTAAACGGCGAACTTTAACCTAACCACACACAAACAGCGACTTCAATTCGGCCCGACAGGATGGTGTATGACCATTATTTATCAGAGAGGGTCATTTCGGCTCCGATAAAGATATAACGTTGGAAGGAATGCTAATGGTCAGTGACATAACTGAGCGGCCGCCTTTGGGCCCGAGAGAGAGAGAGAGAGAGAGAGAGAGAGAGAGAGAGAGAGAGAGAGAGAGAGAGAGAGAGAGAGAGAGCCGTGGGTACAGTGAGTGAGTGCCACATGGGTATTAGACAAGAGGACCACTACTATTACTACTACTACTACTATTACTGCTATTACTGCTTCTAACCTCTGCCATTTGACACCCGTCTACTTGACGCTTTTATTACGGTTTTAGATTGAGGCCTTAATCCCTTTTAGACTTATTGTCCGGGACAGGCCGACAGCTCAAGGAGAGAGAGAGAGACTCTCTCTCTCTCTCTCTCTCTCTCTCTCTCTCTCTCTCTCTCTCTCTCTCTCTCTCTCTCTCTGGGAAACACACCTCCGCATAGGCCACATAAATTGAACGACCTCCCTAGCACCAATTCTGTTATAGCAAGGACATCAAAAACGTGTAATGTGAAAATGATACTCTTAATGTGAAACACAAACCTTACACCTACGCACACACAGTGATAGAGAGGCACGGCTAGAGAAAGTATTGGAGAGAGAGAGAGAGAGAGAGAGAGAGAGAGAGAGAGAGAGAGAATGATACCTACACACACGATGATTGAGACACTAGAGAGAGGGAGAGAATGACACCTACACACACAATGGTAGAGAGAGAGAGAGAGAGAGAGAGAGAGAGAGAGAGAGAGAGAGAGAGAGAGAGAGAGAGAGAGAGAATGATACCTGCAAACACAATGATAGAGACACTAGAGAGAGGGAGAGAATGATACCTACACACAATGGCAGAGAAACAAGAATAGAGAAAGCTTCAGAGAGAGAGAGAGAGAGAGAGAGAGAGAGAGAGAGAGAGAGAGAGAGAGAGTCGCGGGAAAACGATAGATCAATCCCCAGTAGAGGCGGTGGTGTTGCCTAAGGACTGCTAAATTAGAGGGGTTTGCCTTTTCGCCATTTCCGGCCCTTGCCAGAGAGAGAGAGAGAGAGAGAGAGAGAGAGAGAGAGAGAGAGAGAGAGAGAGAGAGAGAGAGAGAGAGAGAGAGAGAGAGAGAAAGAGAGAGAGAGAGAGAGAGAATCAGTGGGGACGGTTTTTAAAACTAGGACATTACGACACACTAAGCATAGTTTTCCCTTCATTACTAAGGATACAAGAGAGAGAGAGAGAGAGAGAGAGAGAGAGACACTTTCATGAAGTTACTACAACATACGAAGTTCCATTCTAGCTTACAACGAACACTTTTGTTCCAGCACTTGGTACACTTTTACGGAGCAAACACGAGAGAGAGAGAGAGAGAGAGAGAGAGAGAGAGAGAGAGAGAGAGAGAGAGAGAGAGAGAACGTTTCGTACCTGGATAGCAAAAGGCATTGAAGATGTCGCCTTACCAAAAGAATAATGGATTGCTGCTTTGTGATGTGCATTGAATATTGACCTCAAGATAGAGAGATTTCTAGATTATATTTTTTGTTTACGTTGAATTCTGCTAAAAATGTCCATACCCTTAGTTTAGTTCAGTAAAAATGTTAATATTTTTCGTTGAATTCAGCTAAAAATGTCAACATTCTTTGTTGAATTCAGCTAAAAATGTCAATTTTTTTTTTATTAAATTCAGCTAAAAAAAGTCAACATTCTTTGTTGAATTCAGCTTAAAATGTCAACATTCTTGGCTGAATTCAGCTAAAAATGTCAACATTCTTGATTGAATTCAGCTAAATATGTCAGTATCCTTTGTTGAACTCAGCTAAAAATTTCAACATTCTTTGTTGAATTCATATAAAAATGTCAATGTCCTTTGTTGAATTCAGCTAAAAATGTCAACATCCTTGTTTAATTTAGCTAGAAATTTTAATATTCTTCGCTGAATGCAGCTAAAAAGTCAATATTCTTTGCTGTATGTGAAATATAAAAGGGTTTATGCTCAATTCATTGATTTATAAAAAAAAATCTTTCCATGAGGACGTCTCAAGTGCGTAATAAGGATTAAGTTTAGGTTTATATAACTGCCTGAGTTAACTTATATAAAATAAAAGTTGCAACTGATTTGAATAAATACATAAATGAATGAATGAATAAATATTAAAGCGGATGCACAAAGCGTTTTCAGTAACGATGAAAATGAAAAGCAAATAAAACCAATAATATAAAAAATCGCTGAAATGAGATTCATGTCAGTCAGTCTGTTAAAAAAAAAAAAAAAGATTTTCCAAGTTTTGATTTCTGAAGTTACAACGATTACGATCCGAGATGAGTAAGATTGTACTACGGGGTAGATCTTAACGAGGCCGAACTGACCAAATCAGCTGCTTCAATCACACAGGTACATAGAATACAGAAGTTTTATTTAACTTCAACTAAAACGTAGAATACTTTGCCGCCCAGCGCAGTTGTGGGATCTTCTGGTCTCCAACCTTTTAAGCGAGGAGCAAATTCATTCCAGCTCTCTGCTGCTGATGACGTCTCCTGAATTAAGGTGTATCGGTTTCATTTTCTGTTTTTTTCATATTTATTAATTTATCGCCTTTTCCTTTTACTTCTCTCACTCTCTCTCTCTCTCTCTCTCTCTCTGCAGGCTGATTTCCCTTAGGAACCCTCTTGGGTTTGCGTAAGTCAGTTGACTCTGTCCATAAGGGTTTTCAGCTGAAGATTTAAAGAAAGAACACAGAGGAATATAATAACATTTGGTCAACATTACGATTTTACAGAGACGGGATTCAAAACACATTGGATTCGTGGGTTCGAAGACCTTGTCCTAGTATATACGAAGGAGAGATTATGAAGGTCTCAATATCAAATGAAAAGAAATACGAAGGATTTTCAAAAGGAAAATAAATAAAATGAGTGGCACGGATAAACTCTACGGAGTTTGCACATATTTTTCCTAAGGCTTTGTAGTGACAATCGTGTCCAAAAAGTGTGAAGAATTCGTGAAGTTAAGAGGGCACTGTGATTTTACAATATATAATATATAATATATAATATTTAATATATAATATATATATATATATATATATATATATATATATATATGTATGTATATGTATATCTCAAGGTCATTGTTTTTCTGGAACTTGAGATATATTTTTCTCAAACCGAACATTTGAAAAACATATTCCCCGAAATGAACTAACCCACTTCTCATACATTCAATCCTAAGAACCGTCATAAGAAAGAAAAAAGACAGACACATAGCAAACAACATCATAAGCGACAAACAACAAACAAAAAATCCTAAAAAAAGAAAGAAAAAACAAGAGAGACGATTATTAAGAATGAAAGCTTTCGGTGGTGGATGGGGTGGTGGGTGGGTGGGTGTACTACTACACTGCTACTACACAAATCTCGCCTTTACCAAACAGAAACGTGGAAGTGACGTCAAAAGGCCCTCTGATGATGATGATGATGATGATGATGGTGAGGGTCGTACTGTATCCCCTTGTGGGAATCCGCATCTGTCTCTCTCTCTCTCTCTCCACACAACTAGGAGTAGAAAGGTCCTATAATGATGACAGTCGTAGTGGGTCCCCTTGTGGGAATCAGCTTCTCATTTCTCTTGTGGGAATCAGCATCTCTCTCTCTTTCTCTCTCTCCACAAAACCAAAAGAGTCAAAAGGCCCCATAATGACAGCATCCCATTCTCTCTCTCTCTCTCTCTCCACAAAACTAAAAGAGTCAAGGGCCTCATAACGATGACGGTCGTAGTGTCTCCCCTTGTGGGAATTACCATCTCTCTCTCTCTCTCTCTCTCTCTCTCCTCTTACTCCTGCTAGTACTCTCTCTCTCTCTCCTCTTACTCCTGCTAGCACTAGCGCTAGTGCTAGTGCTGCTGCTGCTATGACATGATTGAGGCGGCACTACAAAGGGGCACGAATGAAACACCTACTTTAATCTAACTAGATCTGTGTCATCCTGCTGCTCTCTGACGACCAGACCTCGAATGCCAAAGGCGACCACAGCAGCGAGTTGCTGTTGTTGTTTGTTGTTGTTTTGGTTCGCTGTTGTACTTTTCGCCTTCTTTTTTTTTTAGGGAGTGGGGAGGGGGAAGGGGGTTGTTTTTCTGTTGTTTTTCTCGTGGAGTGTGGGAAACAAAAGCTCGCGTTTTTGTTCAGTTTTTCTTTTGTTTTTGTTTTTTCCTTTTATTCTTCAGCATCTTCAATGCCTTTCAAGGGTGTGGATTGCGTATTGGGTGGTTGGTTAGTGGTGTGAGAGAGAGAGAGAGAGAGAGAGAGAGAGAGAGAGAGAGAGAGAGAGAGAGAGAGAGAGAGAATCCTTCTTCCCAACTCACTGGGGTGAAACGAGAGAGAGAGAGTGTGTGGGTTTGGTCCAGCCCAGCCGCCCCCAAAAAGGAATGAAAAAAAGGGCGCCGCCGATCGGAATGCCCTAAGGTCTTTCGGGGCAGGGGGTATGTATGTGTATATATATACATACATACCCAGTTGGCGCCGTCCTGGGGCGGCGCCATCGACCACAGCTCCACAGCAGCATCCCAGCCACCAGCGAGATGACATGAATGATGCTCTCTCTCTCTCTCTCTCTCTCTAAAAAAAAAGCATAGATATAGAAAGTGCTTGTGATTATACTTTTTTTTTTTAAATTGTACCAGCTTCTAACTATATATATATATTTTTTTATAACGCATGAAGTCTCTCTCTCTCTCTCTCTCTCTCTCTCTCTCTCTCTCTCATCCCAACGAGAAGAGAATTATCTTCTCTTTTCTCTCTCTCTCATTTAATCCCAGCAAAGATGAGAATGATTCTCTCTCTCTCTCTCTCCTTTATCCCATCGAGATGAGAATGATTATCTCTCTCTCTCTCTCTCTCTCTCTCTCTCTCTCTCTCTCTCATCCCCTTTATAGTACCCAGACACTGTGTCATGAAGATGATATTGATAATGATACTAATAATGATAATTATAGTTTTTTTAAGCCACTGACTTCCTCTGGGCAACTAACGGGCCCCAGGCTGCTACGTAACCTTGGTTTGTGCCCCCTTCTTACTGTATCCCCAAAAGAAATCGTCTTCCGGTCGTGCATAATGAGGTTTGTGTATGTACGTAAGTACGGATCAGATCTCCACGGGGGTTTTATGTATCTGTTTGTGCGTACGTAGACATGACTTCCGTATGTGTGAATGAGCGTGTTAACTCCATGTAAACACAACCCAGTACAGCTTGTATTGCAGTCAGAGAGAGAGAGGAGAGAGAGAGAGAGAGTACGTAAAGCACCAGTTCTCTTTTCTCCATATATATGTGTATACATAATATATACAGAATATATATATAAGTTACAGAGAGTATTCATATTAACGACCCATGGAAAAAACATAGAGACACATGAACTTATAGGAGGTGACTCAGAGAGAGATCGTTGTACTAAAACGAGGGTGATTCTGTTGCTGATTGTCAACAGCCAAAATCAGCATCTTAAGGCATAGGGCAAGGTGACAGAACGATAGAGTGAAGACATTAGAAAAGGTCAAGAGGTCAGGAAAGCAAATGTTGGTGCTTTCTCTGTCTGTGTGCGCGTAAAAACACCTTAACCGTCACTCTGAAGGTGTGAGAAGTGAACGATGAATAAAAAGACCGTGAATAACGAAAATAAGTGAAATAAACTATGGAAATGAAAAATGAGCCAATGAGAGGGGTGGGTGAATAAGACCTAATAAGACCTATACACACCTCGAACCATGACATCACAGTTGACACCACAAACAAATCCCACTCTTCTAAACCATATTGTATAGGGAACAGGAACCTTGTAAATAGTATCTTTTGATTTTATTTATTGTTGTCCACAAGGAGGACATATTAGGCTTTCCTGCAGAGTATGGTACTGAAATATAATAATTGTGATATTTCACCTTATTAGACCTTATGGGATTTTTGTGTTAAATGGATCCTTTAGTAAATTATATGTACTGTAAAGTTAGTGATAAGTCAGATTACTGATTTGAAGACATGTTCAGTATAGGAATAAACGTGAAAGTTGGACAGTATCCCTCAGAAGAAATATGTATGTGAGAGAGAGAGAGAGAGAGAGAGAGAGAGAGAGAGAGAGAGAGAGAGAGAGAGAGAGAGAGAGAGAGAGAGAGAGGGGGACTAAGATCTGATATGTCCAGTACAAGTAAAGCTGTGAAGTATTACAGACCAATTTCAGGAAGATATGTATGTATGCATGTATGTATGTATGAGAGAGAGAGAGAGAGAGAGAGAGAGAGAGAGAGAGAGAGAGAGAGAGAGAGAGAGAGAGAGAGAGAGAGAGAGAGGGAGAATGCATAAATAGTTACAATTAGCTGAATGAAAATACAAACACGAAAACTAATATATCGCACAGTGCACAGAACAAGCGTCAGAAAGATTTGACCAAATGAAAAAAAAAAACAAACAAGCAACATAGTCGGTTTATCTAATAGACAAAAAACACACACACATACACAGGCACCCCTCCCCCACCCCAAAATAACCCGACCTCGAACTCAAACCCAAACAAGCATTAAAAAACAAACACGCGATCAGATGCGACAAACACGAAAGTGTCGCGTTACGCTGTTTGTGTTTTCTTGTCGTTTTGCGGGAGCGTGTTTGCGTCCATTCATAAACTACGACCGTCTTCCTTTGATCTGCCGCCGCCTATGCCAGGGCAAAGGTTTCTGAGATACGAAACAGGCACACACAAACATACATATACACTTCCACACACACACAGGTCATCTTTTCAATACTTTACACAAGAATACTTCCATAATTATTGTAGTTACATTCTGGCTACCAGCTGCTCTCCTTTTCTCACCCCAGTTTCAGGCCATATAAGCCTTTTTGAGATAGGAAATAGACACACACAAACACTAATACACAAACATACACACTCTGTGAATACTTCCATAATTGTAGTTACATTCTGGCTACCAACTGCTCTCCTTTTCTCACCCCAGTTTCAGGCCATATAAGCCTTTTTGAGATAGGAAATAGACACACACACAAACACTAATACAAAAACATACACACATACACAACTACACATCATTTTTTTAAATATTCTATACAAGACGAAACTCACTGGGTACTTCCACATGTATAGATACATTCAGGCTACCAGCTGCTCTTCTTTTCTCACCCCAGATTCAGACCATCTAAGCAATTTTGAGGTACAAAACACAAATTTCACAGTACTGAATATCAATATTACTTCTTGAAGACTAAAAACACAGTCATTTTGAACATTTCTAGAGGGCGATGTGTCAAGTAAAAGGCTCCACATAGCTATAGATGCCCCGCCCATGGGACCCAGTAGGCCTTTAATAAATCGTCCTGTTTTTACCCTTCACTGCTATTCTTGATAAATTAGACTCACATAGGCCTTCACTATTCATATCCCCTTCATAATCATTGATCAGCTGACTAGATATGATGATGCTGATTGTGGTAGTGATAGTGATCAAGGTGATGAGGTCAAAGCAGATGATGAGTGATAGAGAGAGCTAAACCAATCAAAATAACAAATGACATCCGAGGCAAAGTCATGATAATATTGAGAGAGAGAGAGAGAGAGAGAGAGAGAGAGAGAGAGAGAGAGAGAGAGAGACCATCGACTGAGCAGATTTACTGCGCAGGTCTTCACTGGAATACACATTGTCTATTTTTTATCTTTTTTTCGCTCTTCAATCATCATTTTTCTGTCAGTCCGCAGAAGACATGGGCTGAATAACATTCTACCCATTACGCAGCGTGAGAGCCAATGAATGGGCAAGTGCGAGACGGAGTGGGCATGCCCAATGCCACTACGTTAAAGGAAAAGAAAAACCATACGCACGAGAGAGAGAGAGAGAGAGAGAGAGAGAGAGAGAGAGAGAGAGAGAGAGAGCTTAGTTTAAAAATCTGAACTTGTCCGGTCTACAGCTGATGATGAATATTGTAAAGGTTGAGACAGTGAATAAACAAGTAAAAAATGCGCCAAAGTTTCTTCGGCACAATCGAGTTTTCTGTACAGCGTATAATTGCTGTATGAGCCGTGGCCCATGAAGCTTTCAGCCATGGCCCGGTGGTGGCCTGTCCTATAGCGTTGCCAGACGCACGTTCATGGATAACTTTAACCTTAAATAAAATAAAAACTACTGAGGCTAGAGGGCTGCAATTTGGTATGTTTGATGATTGGAGAGTGGGTGATCAATATACCAATTTGCAGCCCCCTAGCCTCAGCAGTTTTTAAGATCTGAGGTGGCCAGAAAAAGCGCGGACGGACAGACAAATAGCCATCTCAATACTTTTCTTCTACAGAAAACTAAAAAGAGTAAATTTGGGTATTAAAGTCCACAGTACAATGAATTAAAGCCGATCGAGACCTCAGGTCTACCCCAAAGCCAAATCAAAAAGTCCTTCAAAAGAAGGCATCGTGCTTACCCCATACAAAAATGGGAATAAAAGCACGTTAAAAGAAGAAGAAGAAGAAGAAGAAGAAGAAGAAGAAGAAGAAGAATTACAATGAATTAAGTCCACAGTATAATGAGTTAAACTCCAAAGTACAATGAATGAAAGTTCTCAGTACAGCAAATTAGAGTCAACAATATGACGAATTAAAGTCCACATTACAATAATTTTCAGTCCACAGTATAATGAATTAAAATCCACAGTACAATGAACTGAAGTCGACAATACAAAGAATTAAAGCCAAAGTATAATAAATGTCAAGCTCACAGTATAATGAATTAGTCCACAGTACAACTTTTCGCACAGTTCTGTACCAAGAAAGAAAGAAAAAAGGCCTTGTCGAAACCCCAATTCAAAGCACATCTTCCTTCAATATCCTAAATAGCTCTTCGTTGGATAAGTCGGTAGAGCTATGGAATGGCACTCGCTGGGCCGGAGTTCGATTCCCCGGCCGGCTGATGAAGAGTTAGAGGAATTTATTTCTGGTGATAGAAATTAATTTCTTGCTATAATGTGGTTCGGATTCCACAATAAGCTGTAGGTCCCGTTGCTAAGTAACCAATTGGTTCTTAGCCACGTAAAATAAGTCTAATCCTTCGGGCCAGCCCTAGGAGAGCTGTTAATCAGCTCAGTGGTCTGGTAAAACTAAAGTATACTTTTTTTTCAATATCCTAAAATATCCTAATATCCTACGTATCCTTTATCACACACACACAGGAGGATGGTACTGTTTCGACCGCAAGAGCTGTGAGCAGCGCTGGCACGGCCTCAAACCCTTGATGACCTCTCGAGGATGGCCAGAGACCCGTCAGGTCGGGGGAATTCTTTCTCCTGACCCGAAAGTCAATCCTCACTGGTGGGAGGCCAATCACGTGTGAGTATTGTTTCGAGAATAAAGCTTCTTATTTCTTCTAATATTATTGTTTCTAGAATCAAGTTCTTACTCCTTCAACTGGTACTGTTTCTGGAATCCAAATAGTATCGTGTCTAGAATAAACTTTTTACTCCATCAATTGGTATTGTTCTAGAATCAAGTTCTTAGTCCATCAAATGTTGTTTCTGGAATCAACTTCTTACTCCTTCAACTGGTATTGTATCTAAAATCCAAATAGTATTGTTTCTAGAATCAGCTTCTAAGTTTTCTAGTAAATAAGATAGTAATTTTATCCTTGATTTCGCAAGATTCTAGATGTTAACTTCGTAATAAAAACGATTAAGAAAAAGGATGGCCGCTCTCCAAATCTAGTCTTGATTTCTATATTTACAAACTTGCATCTGGACAGCCATTGAACTTGATTTTCTTCAGTTAAATGACTGTAATTTAATACTGTTTACAATAACTTATTGAACTTCTTCACTCCAATTTCGATGGGACAAAGAGAACATAATTCTTGAGATTCGACACAACTTGGGTTACTCGGAAATCAGGGTTGTTCAAAGGATTTCACATCAAAATGCTATGAATTTGGGTTCAAATGAAGTAAGAAAAACAACTATAGATGAAGGGACTTGTTGTCCAGGGCTAGATTTAATATAATCTAGTATTTCAGTAATCATAATAATGATAATATAATAGTAATATTCTGGGTTCAACTGAAGAAATAAAAGCAATTATAGATGAAAGAACTTGGTGTCTAGACCTGTAGATTTAATATATCTAGAATTTTAATATAATAATATAATAATAATAATCTGGGTTCAACTGAAGCAACAAAAACAAATATAGTTGAAGGAACTTGGTGTCTAAGACTATAGGTTTTCTGTCTAGAATCTCAGTGATAATAATAATAATAATAATAATAATAATAATAATAATAATAATAATAATAATAATAATAATAATAATAATAATTTCGATACAAGACCCTCGACACGACCCCTTCTGACAGATCTCAGTTGTCACTAGTAGGATCCCAATAGGACTAACTTACAGAGTCCCTTTTTCATTCGCAGGTTCGTCCCCTACTGCTCTTCAGACTCTTGGTCAGGGACGAGATACTCCGCAGAGAGCGCCGGTGGCTTCTCCTTCATGGGAAGCGTCATCATAGAGAACGTCATCCAGGCCGTCATCAGACTGAATCTGACCCACGGTCATAAACTCATCTTAGCTGGGAGCAGGTGAGATTAAGAAGTACTCCAGGAAACGTTCAGGTTCCAAGGACCTGAAGTACTGCAATACTCACAGGCTGGGAATACTTTATATTTCAGGAACGTCCAGGTTCCTGGGACACACAATACTGGAACATTCACAATCAGGAAACACATTTTATACACTAGAAACGTCCAACTTTCTAAGACACACGATACTGGAATACTTACAGGCAGGGAGCACTGTTTATACTCCAGAAACTTCCAGGTCCCAAGGACACACAATACTGGAATACTCACAAGCAGGGACGCTTTTTAAATTCTTATACTCCAGGAGCGTCCAGGTTCCTGGGACGCACAATACTGGAATACTAACAGGCAGGGAAATTTTTTATATTCCAGAAAACGCCAAACTTCATAGGACACACAATACTGGAATACTCACAGATATAGAACACTTCTTATAGTCAAAGAAAATCTAGCTTCCAAGAACATACAGTACGGGAATACTCACGTTCAGTGAACACTTTTACACTCTAGAAAAGTCCAACTTCCTAGGACACACAATACTGGAGTACTTACTGGCAGGGAACACTTTTAATACTCCAGGAAACATCCAGGTTCCTATACTAACAGGCAGGGAACACTTTTTATACTCCAGGAAACCTCCACGTTCCTATGCTAACAGGCAGGGAACACTTTCTATACTCCAGGAACCTCCAGGTTCCAGGGACTGGAGGTGCTGGAATACTCACAGTCAGGGAACACTTTCTATACTCCAGGAACCTCCAGGTTCCAGGGACTGGAGGTGCTGGAATACTCACAGTCAGGGAACACTTTCTATACTCCAGGAACCTCCAGGTTCCAGGGACTGGAGGTGCTGGAATACTCACAGTCAGGGAACACTTTCTATACTCCAGGAACCTCCAGGTTCCAGGGACTGGAGGTGCTGGAATACTCACAGTCAGGGAACACTTTCTATACTCCAGGAACCTCCAGGTTCCAGGGACTGGAGGTGCTGGAATACCCACAGTCAGGGGACACTTTTTATACTACAAGAACGTCCAACTTCCTAGGACACACAACACTGAAATACTCACAGGCGGGGAACACTTTTTATATTCCAGAAAGGCTAAATCTATAACCACTAAGTCTATTCTATTCTGTGATTCAAATCAATTTCCCGGAATAATTGTCTTAAATATAATTCCGTTATTCTAAAGGCATAGCAGCTGACACTAGATCGTTATTACTTCCAAATTACCTTTCCAAACAACAACAACCACGAAATCAGTTTTGCTAGGGTAGAAAGCCTACATGAATTAATTCAGTGTTGTAAATTATTCCCGATTATCCGTTCAGATTAGAAAATACATTCTAAAGTGTAAAGTAGAACTCCCTCTCATTGCTTAGCCCATAAATGTATCCCTGACGTCAATGACAGTCTAAACTATCGCTTCCCACAAACTTTCATTCCTGATCGGAAATTAGACTCAACAACTAAGACTCAGCTTAGTAAATTATATTCTAAACTGTAGAGTAGAGCCCCTTCTTATCTCTTAGGCCCATAAATGTATCTTTGGCGTCAAAGAGCATCTGAACTATCGGTTCCCGCTTCGAAATTTCATTCCTGATCGAAAAGTAGACTAAAAGACTATCTTTTTCAAACCAGCGCTGGCGGAGTGGGAGCCATGGTGAACGTCGACCGCGTCTCTCAACAACTAATAGACCAAGGGATCGAAGCCGAGGTTCGAGCCGTCTCTGACTCCGGTTGGTTCTTGGATAACGAACCCTTCGCGCCCTTGGAGTGCCTCAACGCCCACAGTTGCCCGCCCGTGGAGGCTATCAGGAGAGGCCAGAAGCTCTGGCAAGGGCGGATACCCACCAGCTGCCTTCAGGAATATCCGCAGCATCCTTGGTACTGCTACTTCGGGTATAGGGCATATCCTACCATGAAGTGTAAGTATCCTATCCAGATTGGAAGGCCCTTGGTGTCTCATTCAGAGAGAGAGAGAGAGAGAGAGAGAGAGAGAGAGAGAGAGAGAGAGAGAGAGAGAGAAGCCAGCTGATAGAATGCAAACAATGTTATCATCAATGACAACACTCTATTACGTCACATTTATTTATTTATCACCTTTTCCTGTAACTAATCTCATCTGCAGGTTGAAATTATTTCCCCTTGGAGCCCTCTCGGGTTTACGTAACATATTATTATTATTATTATTATTATTATTATTATTATTATTATTATTATTATTATTATTTATTTATTTATTTATTGGTTTGTTTGGTCTATCACTGTCATCCTATTGGACTGGGTAGTTTTTAGAGAGTGGCGTTCCGGGTTGCATCCTGCCTCCCTAGGAGTCAATCACTTTTCTCACTGTGTGCGCTGTTTCTAACAGCATATTCTTCTGCATGAGTCCTGGAGCTACTTCGGCTTCTAGTTTTTCCAGGTTCCTCTTCAGGGATATTGAGATCGTGCCTAGTGTTCCTATGATTATTGGTACAATTTCCACTGGCATATCCCATATCCTCCTTATTTCTATTTTCAGGTCTTGATACTTATAAATTTTTTCTCGTTCTTTCTCATCTACTCTGGTGTCCCATGGTATTGCGACATCAACGAATGATACTTTCTTCTTGAATTTGTCAGTCAGCGCCAAGTCTGGTCTATTGGCACGTATCACCCTATCTGTTCTGATACCACCGTCCCAGAGGATCTTTGCCTGATCGTTTTCTATCACTCCCTCAGGTTAATGTTCGTACCAATTATTACTGCAAGCTAGGTGGTGTTTCTTGCAAAGGCTCCAGCGGAGGGTTTTTGCTACTGAATCATGCCTCTTTTTGCTATGTGGTTTATGGTCTCGTCTTTCATATTGCACCTCCTGCATATGGGTGAGATGTTACTTTCATCTACTGTTCTTTGGACATATCTGGTTCTTAGGGTCTGATCTTGTGCCACAGTTAGCATTCCTTCTGTTTCCTTCTTGAGTTCTCCCCTCTGTAGCCATTGCCATGTTTCATTGCTGGCCAGTTCTTTAGTCTGTCTCGTGTACTGTCCGTGCATTGGTTTGCTGTGCCATTCCTCTGTTCTGTTTTTCATTCTCCTGTCTCTGTATATTTCTGGGTCTTCGTCCACTTTTATCAGCCCTTCCCATGCACTCCTTAGCCACTCGTCTTCACTGGTTTTCAGATATTGCCCCAGTGCTCTGCTCTCGATGTTGACGCAGTCCTCTATGCTTAGTAGACCTCTACCTCCTTCCTTTCGTGTTATGTACAGTCTGTCTGCATTTGCTTTTGGGTGTAGTACTTTGTGTATTGTCATATGTTTCTTAGTTTTCTGGTCTATGCAACGGAGTTCAGCCTTCGTCCACTCCACTACTCCTGCGCTGTATCTGATTACTGGTACTGCCCATGTGTTTATGACTTTTGTCATGTTTCCGGCGTTGAGTTTTGACATGAGTATCGCCTTAAGTCTCTGCATATACTTTCTGCTGATCGTTTTATATCCTCTCCTTCTATCATTCCCAGGTGTTTGTATCCTGTCTCATCTATGTGTTTGATGCTATTCCCGTCTCACAGCTTTATCCCTTCATTCCTTATTATTATTATTATTATTATTATTATTATTATTATTATTATTATTATTATTATTATTATTATTATTATATTCAGTAGATAAACCCTAACCATATGGAACGAACACACCATTTGAAAGAAGTAAACAAAAGGTATCATAATACAGAAAGAAGAGATCATTTACTAGAAAAAAAAATTAACAAACCAATAAACAAATAGATAAAAATGTTAAGCAAACCATAACACACAAAAGGGGGGACTTCTTCAGGGCAGTAATGCGCAGCATCTTCGCAAAATGTAGCGTCCAGAAAAAAAAATCTATCAAACAATGGACAGCTTCGTAAGCAACACGTATTTCTTCTCTGATTCCAGCTCCGCTCTTCGTCTTTCAATGGGTGTTCGACGAGGCCCAGATGACAGCTGACAACGTTGGAAAGCCTATTTCGAAGGAGCAGTGGGACTACATACACGGCATCGGCGAGAGGCTTCGGAAGACTTTCGAGAACGTCACGTAAGTTCGGCTCAGGGTCCAAATGAAAACGTTTGCAGCAGGACCCTAAGTTCTCTCGTAACGTTTGGGTGATGCAAACTATTATTATATCTTGCGTACTAAGTGGTCGATTTTAAAGTTAATGCCGTCCTCCAGTCTTATATTGAGGTCGTATTTAATCAGTTTTGTTGTGCGGTTTTAGCTATGGAATGAATAATTTATTCGTTCACTAATATTTTCGGGGGATCATTTTAAAAGGTTATGTTTATACACACGCACGTATGTATACATACATATATATATGTATGTGTATATATTATATATATATATAATATATATATATATATATATATATATATATATATATATATACATTTATATATAATGTATATATATATATATATATATATATATATATATATATATATATATATATATATATATATATATATATATACAGGGTGCTCCAGAAAAATAAAACAGATCACTTAAAGGCTCATTCTATGTCACAGTAAAAAATGAACCTACAACACAAAACAACTGCCCATATCAGATGCTTCGTATATATGTCTTTACAGAAGTCTCACTTACTACACGTTTAACCTTCTGCACATATTGCACTTCTCACTTTTACCTTTCTCTGCTTATAAACACTTTTAGACTGCACCTGCTGTTCTTCACTACCACCAACATAGCCCTGGAGACCTAAATCTCACTTGTTCTCTTTCGAATCTTTCCCTCACCCAGAGAAACCTTGCACAACCTGGCCAGTTAATCGATTACACTATCCCAACAAACAGAAAGGTCTTACTTGTAATCCCACAAACTACTTGAGCCTTTTGGCATTCACCCTTTAAAATGTATGTCAAAGCCTTCCAATCTTGCAGTATTTAGGCAATTCTGAAAACTGTCTTCTATACTCTACATCTGACTCTTACAAAGTACTGACACAAGTCTGGGGTTAGACACAATAATGGTGGGGCCTTCAGCCTTGATAAATCAAGCAATCTGATGTTGCGGAACTTTCACATTGGGTACATTCACCTATCACTCAACAGTTAAATAAATGAGCTTAGCAGTGACTTGTTATTGAATGCAGTCCAACATTCACCTTCGCTCAATAAAATGACATGTCTAGCAGTGACTTTTTATCGACTACTACTTAGATTCAGCCAGCCTTGTGCTGGCATGGGCTCTTGCTCTTCAGCAGCCCATAAAACCACTTTTTACTGAATGCTGTTGAACATTCACTATTGTTCAATTAAATGACAAGCCTAGCAGTGACTTGTTAGTGAAAGGCTCAGACCCTTGTAATCTGTAACCTTCCACCTAGTGGAATTTAAAATTGGTCTTCCAACCTTGTACAGGGCTCTGTTCGCCCCATCCTGCATCTCGCACACCGTCCTCACCAAGAAGGACTGGACCAACATCAAGATAGGCGATGTGTCTCTACCTCAGGCTCTCAACTGCTGGGATGCCGCGCCGACGACGACCCTGAACACTTTGTTTCACCAGAGGGAGAACAGGACCTCTGGACTGTCCCAGTCCTCACCTGTCTCATCTTCACCAACGTCCAAACATAACAAAGTGCGACACCACAACGGAGGCAGCAGTAGTAGTAGCATTAGCAGTAGGAATCGTCAACGACAACATCGTCAGAAGAGACGCCGGGAGAAGGGCCAGGGAGGGGCTGGGAGAAAAACCCGACCGCGGGACTCCTCAGCGGAGGAGCACCGGTCCCAAAGACACCAGAATGGCAGGGTTAGGAGCAGGGTGGGGGGGAAGACGCAGCGCAGGAAAGACCAAACAAGTGACCAAACTAGTGCTAGTGGTGTTGGTGTCGGTGGTGAGAGTTTCAGTGTGAATCTAAGAAGTGACAGAGTACAAAGTAGCCATTTAGATCTTGTTCGCGGTGCTGCTGACAGCAGTGACTCGAGAAACGACAGTGCTGGCGGCCGTGTCAGGGATGGTGCCCTAGTGATAACTGCAAACATTACCGTCATAGACCCAGGCAGCAGCCCGCGAGCCAAGTTAGCACAGACACTCGACAGTGCCAACTACCATCCTCAGGGATTAAGCGGACCTAATGTCCCCCACGGGGAGATGTTAGCGGACTCCCCCAGGGAGAGTGCAGGTGTCCCCTCGAAAAACTATAACAAAATAGAGTCGAACGCCATTGAGACTCCTCAGGTAGATATTCAGAAGGGGGATACCATTGACACACCAAAGACAGGAGACGGAGGTGACAACAAAGAAGAAGAAGAAGAAGGAGAAGGGGAAGACAGGAGGACCAGACGTCGTAACCGCAAGAAGAAGAAGAGGAAGAAGAAGAAGAAGGGCCGAGGGAAGGAGAAGAAACGGAAAAAGAAGAGGCGGGAGCGCAGGAAAAAGCAAAAAGAAAGGAGGAGGAAGCAGAAGGAGAAGAGAAACAAGAAACGAACGCGTCTAAAAGGTAAATAATAAAAAACAAAACGTACCTTTTTTTAATCTTGTCTTTTGTAGTCTTGAAAAAACAATTCAGGGACCAAGTCTTGAAAATCCTTGCAAACATTTGCAGGTAAATATCTGTAAATCAAAAATGTATATATATTAATCCATCTTAAATTTATTCATTTTGCATTAAAAATAAATTGAAACTCAAGCCCCATAGACTTTAATAATTTTGTGTGCCCCTTTTCTCTTAAATCTAAGTCATAAATACGTGAATCTTTCTTGATTTAAGTCATAAATGTATGAATCTTTCTTAATTCAAGTCATAACAGTCATACATGTATGAATCATCAGTAATATCAGCCATAAATTTGTATGAATCTTTCTTAACCTCAATCATAAATGTAAGAATCTTTCTTAATCTGTCATAAATATATGAATCTTCCTTAAGTCATAAATATATGAATCTTTCTTAAGTCACAAATATATGAATCTTTCTTAATCTCACTCATAAATGTATGAATCTTTCTTAATCTGTCATAAATATATGAATCCTTCTTAAGTCATAAATATATGAATCTTTCTTAATTCCAGTCATGAAATGTATGAATCTTTCTTAATCTGTGATAAGCATATGAATCTTTCTTAAGTCATAAATATATGAATCTTTCTTAATCGTGACTGTGCACTTCCTCGTACCTCTTGATTCATAGTGATGCACTTCTGTATTTTACCTCTACTACAGTCAATTTAACTTTTTTAATTTCACTATCAGGCTGTACATTTTTCACTTAAAAATTACTGAGCTTCAAACAAACCTTTACTAACAAAAGTCTTGAAAATCACCTACACCTGCATGTTATTAATGATAAAGAAGCCAAATTTGTACAATAATAATAATAATAATAATAATAATAATAATAATAATAATAATAATAATAATAATAATAAACAACTTTTATATTTTAGTGAAACCTGACAAAAATTTGGTCATATCTTTTTGGATTGTTATTTAAGATGTCAAAGAAATTAGCTAACTTTTTAGTTTTAAACTTGTCGCTACCATCCCTCTGAGAGGACCCCTTAAAAATGACAAATTGGCTCAAAATTTTAAATCTATTTAAATCTTCAGTTTCTTTAGGCTATTAGACCTAGGTGTCACATTTGTTGAAATTTCACCCCAAAAATTGACGTACAGCAGTTTCGTTACACGGTGAAACTATAGCTCTTTCCAGTACATTCAGCTGTATTGCGCATTTTTTAAAACCTATTTAAGTTTCAAGTTACATTCTGCAGGCTTGATTCGTAGGCTATTTTGCATAGGTCAAGCACAGAGAAAATCTATAATTATACAGACAAAAAAATTTATAATCAACTTGTGATTTACTTCAACATTTTCATGTATGCACGAATCTCTCACTCAGCAAATAATAATAATAATAATAATAATAATAATAATAATAATAATAATAATAATAATAATAATAATAATAATAATAATAACAGGCTCTTCTAAAAATCTATAACCTCCCTTTCTGTAAAAATGAAGTAATGCTTCCTACTGTAACAGACCAAATTATACAGACATGTAAATTACAGCAATACAAATAAATAAGTCTGGCTTTGCAAGTTTCTTGTTACACTGTCAAATAAATATTAAATAAAAAAATTTACGGCACAGTAACTACACTTAACATTTTCTGTAAATATTTCTTTATATATAAATTCTCTTACACAGTAATTATTTCTACAAAAAAACATAAGCAATTTAAAAATTTGAGTTACCAGCGATGCTTGTCATTTGTAAAGGCTGAATTCTAGGTCTACTATTTAGTTTGCTTTTTAACAAATTATTTAAACATCAGCTTTTCCTTATTTAAAGTTTTGTGAAGTGCTAGAATTACTCGTCTTCTTGCTGAATCCACCGTATAATTTCTGCTCTTACTCTTCAAGGGAGGGGGTCATATTCAAACAGACAACTTCTACATTATGTAAATACTTCAGAAGGAAACATCACCACACCTTTGAGCTAGGCCTACATTCACTTGCAGACTCAAGTTTCAAATACTTTGGTCATTTTTAAAGGAAATTTGAAAAGATAAATAATACAAATACAACTTCTATTTAAAGATAAAATATTACAAAAACAACTTCTAAAACTCATGAACAAGGTCCAGTGTAAATAACTCGAGGTATATTTATTTCCCAGGCGTTACGAAAACCAAAGAAATCCAGGGTGGTAGAGACAGGAGAAGCCTTCTACCACTTCCACCTCCGAATGCTTCTTCTTCTTCTTCTTCTTCTTCTTTCTTCTTCTTCTTCTTCTTCAGAGCAATCCTCCGCTACTGCTGCTCTCCTCCTCCACCACCAGCAAACAACAGAACCTGTCTCCTCCTTATTTTCTCTGTCCAGCAGCACCAGTACTACTACCACTTTTCCACTTTCTACCATGCCTGAGTACCCCAACAACGCTTCCTCTACGACAAAACGCACAGTCCAGCCCAATTCTCCTGATTCTTCTCCATCTTCTTCTTCCTCCAACACCACCACCAGTCTTGTCTCTACCATTGTACCCTCCTCCTCCCTCACAACACAATCAGGGTCGCTGGAAATGGGGGAGGATGCCATGGTGCCAAAACTAAACGATGCCTACTCTGCAGACCTGTGCCCAGCCCACACGCTGCACTTGACAGATAACTGCGCCTGGCCCCACTGCAACTATGCCTGCCCAAAGCTGCTCAATCCTTTCACAGGTAACTGAGGTGATTTCTTAAATAACACTTTAAATTATCAAAGGATAAGGATTAAGTTTGCGTGATAAAAACTTATATTTCTATAAAGCAACTTAACTAATCACTATTAAAACTTGGAATAATTAAAAGGGTTAAATTTACTCGATAAAAAGTAATATTTTGACCAAATACGGGAACTAAACTATCAAAGCTTACATGGTACCAGATATGACTTGCTAAATATCACGAAAGATCATTAAAAGAGGTTAATGTACTTTATACAAACTGATATTTCTGCCAAATAATGGAACTTCACTACCAAAACTTATATAGCACTAGAGATGACTCGTTAGATATCACTTAAAACCATTAAATGGTTAAATTAATTTGGTAAAAACTGTATTTCTACCAAGTAATGGAAGTTGGTAACTATCAAAACTTGTAGTTCTCTTTAAATATCACTTAAATAATTAAAGGGTTAAATTTACGTGATTAAATTTGACATTTCTAGAGATTGCAAAGACGAAATATTATACATTACAGTGTCAGGAATATACGACTATCTTAGAACTCGTCTCACATCACAGCTAACGGGTTTTTATCTTCTTTTTAATCCAGGTGAAGAAATGAACTTCCTAGACCTACTGAAGAGCTTCGGTCTAGACATGGCGAGTATAGCGAACGCTCTCGGGATCGACATACACACCCTCAATTCTATGGGCAACGACGAGCTCCTGCTAATTCTTACGCAGTGAAAAGGGATTTCTCTTCTTTTAAAAAAACATATTCCATTGCAGTTCTTGCTTAAAACGAGCCTTCGACTACGGAATCAAACTCTAAAAGCAATTGTTTCCCCACAAGAACTCGAGCAGTTTCTATCCTCATGTTTATAAATCTAATTAATTTTTTTTATACTTTATCCTTATACAGTGACCTCTGTATGTAACCTCGTTTCCCGTGACTTCACCACACACAAACATACATAAGTTTTATATACATTATTGTTGACGAAATATGAAATATTCATAAGAATATCAGTGTCACAAGAAGCATAAATCCACAAGGTGAAATGAGACTAACCACTTGCTTTCTGGCAGTAAATTGACCGAATTTACACAACATTTTTATTTAACGTAATCTCTAGAGCCTTTGGCATCTACTAGTACAACATCCCAGCAAACACATCTATTTTATAACTATCATTAAGTTTAAAAAGATTTTTCCCTGTCAAGTCTTTTCTGTGCAGGTACATAAGCTTACAAAACCCATTTCTGAGATACATTTAAACATATTTCTGTGATAATCTGTAAAATTCCTATTAAAAACGATTTGTTGATGTCCCAAAGTTTCGTTGGATTATTTCAAATTACAATTTTGACCACATCAAACAACCAGAGTAAAAAAAAAAAAAAATTATTCCATCAGAAATATCAAGGTAAATGTATGCAATATAGATAAATTTTATTCATACAGCACAAGACTGCACTCAAGTGTATCTTTATTACTTCTGCCAATGATCTAAATAACAGTAGATGCATAATTATGTCAGTTTAAACCTCGAGGTTACAAATATATCATGCTTCTCAAGTAAAGCTGTCATAAAGCAACGGTAAAGTAACAAAAATTGCCACAGAGCAATTCCACCACTCCCAAAAGAAATATGGAATTGGTCACCTTATAAAACAGTTTGTGTATGCGTGTTGTCACTCTTAAATGTTTGTTTCTGCCCAGCAAAGTGAAACTGAAACTTGACGTGCACATTTGCATAAAAGTTATAATAGATTATCTCCAACAAAGTACAAATAAGTTATAACTTAATTCCTTAGTCTTGTATCTGCTATGCCATGTTTACCTTTCATTAAATAGTAGGCCTACGTGTGTGGTGAAGAGCCAAGAAGATGGAGAAGTTGATAGACCTATGAAGCTTTTAAGCTTGTGGTGTTTTCTGGTAATTAGACTTATATAGGGTGATATGTCTGCGATATACCACAACTTGACAGCTAATATATTCGACAAAGACTTCCAAGAAAGTATATAACCAGAAAGACCTTCAACTACTCTGAACATCAAAAAGGGCTTAGTTCTCCACACTCTCTCTAGGAACTTATACTTACCTTAAATATCTGTATAAGACATTCGTTCGTCTCCATGTACAATCAATTCAGTTATAGCAATCTCCTCATGGGTAGGTCGAATTTAAATGTAGCTCAACTGTAAACTACAAATTGAAGCAATGAACTACCTCGACTAGTCTCACGCTGACCGTATTGCCAAGAAGGTAAAATTTAACCATGTGGTGATGTTGACTACATGTTGACTACAAAATAAAACGGGATATTCGCCTAAAAAGTGATACTCTTAAATAATCTTCAACAGTTCTGCTCACTGTTAGTTAAATACGGTAAATTTATCTTGAATTACACAGCAAGCACATGCAAAGTTGACTGAACTACTGATAACGAAGCTAAACGGAGAACGTACAAATTTCAGGTAGGCCTAACCATTAAATCAAAGATTTACATTTCAAGTACTGTTCTACATCTAGAAAACTGTCACCAGTAGCTGAAGCTGTAATATCGAAGCCCGCTGTACCAATTTTAGTTTACAAAGAAAACATGACCTATTGAGGGGCCATTATGACTCTATATAAACGTGGTACACGTATAATGCCTGCCTAATCTCTTAAGTATGTATAAACTCCCATAGTCAAACTCCTTTATATTATATCCCAAAGCGGGTAGTAAACCTCTCCTCTTATCTCACACTTTTATTTTTTAGTAGGCTTACCCTCACCTTTACTTAGACCTATGGTAAAAGATTAAACTAGAAAAACATTCTCAGTTTTCATGTCACAGTGCAAAAAAAAAAACCTCATCGCCTTTACTTACAAGATAAAGGGGATATTATTTTAGTATATTAAAAAGATGTAGTGGAAATTCCAAAGTTTATATAAATGAGAAAAATTAATATTTATGTATATACTATTGTATAAAAATTTTATATTTGTAGGCTGTATAATGTTGTCTCTTAGATTGTAAGATTGTAAGCTTACCGAATCTACCTCAGTTTCATGTGAATGTTTACATTTTTAGAGTAACAGAACGGCATTAGCAAATCACACTCAGACAATCCCAAACTTGTTTTATTTGATCCTTTGGTAATTAGTATAAGGTTAAATAACTGTCCATTCATTCAAATTGTCTGTGGTATAAGATGATAATACTGGTCTTCATCACACTACAATTCTGGTACAATTGTGCTAAGCACTATAAAGTTTAGGCAAAGGCGAAAAGCTGGGACCTCTGAAGTCATTCAGCATTGGGACCAATGAGGTTGTTCAGCATTGGGACCTATGAGGTCATTCAGCATTGGGACCTATGAGGTTACTCAGCATTGGAACCTATGAAATCATTCAGCACTGGGACCTATGAGGTCATTCAACATTGGGACCTTTTATAAGGTGATTCAGCTTCTATGAGCTCATTCAGTACTGAAACGGAAACTGAAAGTTAAAAAGGTTTTATTAAAAGTGTAACAGGGGGGAAAAGCTCGCAGCTGCACTATGAAACAATTGTCAGGAGAGGGAGGATAGCAAGATGGAAGAAAGAGAATATGAAAGAAGGTACAGTAAAAGGGATGAAATGGGTAACAGCTAGGGGCCTAAAGGATGCTACAAAGAACCTTAAATAATGCCTACATTGCACTGCATGTGGTGCACTGATGGCACTACCCCCTATGAGGGTTGAATCTTTCAAATATTTAGGAACAAGGTTACCCTGTACAGGTTCTTTTTTGCAGGAATAAATACAGTGTACTAGGGCAGGTAGCGCCATGCTAAACCAGAAAAGAACAGTATTTAATTATTTATCAACATATTACAACAAAAATTACAGTTCCTTACATAAACACGTTTTGCAAAAGTATATGCTGCCTTGTTGGTATGACTAGTTTACCTGCATACTAGAAAATTCACCATAGGGTCCTTAAGCACATTCAATTTGAAATTTCATTCACTTAATCTAACAACAAAATTGAGATTTAATAGCATGATGAAGCAAAGTTCAACCAAGTTCAACCAAGTTGAATGGAAAAATAATCTTTACATATATGAGTTTTTCATTTGCCAAATATTCGATATAATGAGGTCAACCAGTTTCTCTGTAGTATCTTCAAGATCTTATCTCTTTCCTAATGATACACTGAATATGAAAGTAAAGAAAAAACTAAGAAATCATCTCTTTACAAGAAAAAATATGTTAAAGACAGGTTCTTTACTAACCCTACATCAGGCTAGGCCTCAAAGCTGGCAATGCATAAAAAGTAACTAAATTATCCTTTCACATTTCAATAAAAATATCGAGAAAAGACTATAGTTTCAGCATAGTTGGTTGTCAAGAGCAAATGCTTCATTTACACCAGAAAAATAAGGTAGCCAGTGTAGTACCTAGAAAGCGTATTTACAGCTATATTCTTCCTTGTACAAGTCAGCTGTGAGAGCTAACAGTCAGCTCAGTAGTCTGGTTCAACTATTTTAATAATAAAATAACCTTCCTTGTACAGTATTTTTATTACCACAAACTACCTGTGTCCCTCCCAATCTCAAGGTAAGGAATATGCTCTGTACAATGCTGTAGGGGGTCAGAAGGGGAATACAATGGCAGAAACGATTTTTAATTCACATATATGATTTAGGTACTCTCAGCTGGGTCAGGTTAGGCTAGGGAGACCAAGTGAGTATAGGCCCAGCACCCTAAGTTCAGTTAGGTTAAGTTAGGGAAAGGGTACATGGGTCAAGTATTCATTTTTGGTCTCTCCCAGCCCCCCATAAACCTGTTTCCCTCTTGGGTCTCCCATAATTGTAATTCTTGGACACAGGGGAAGGGAAGACACAAAAATAATGGTCAGAAATGACAACCAGCCACAAAAATGCCTTTCTTTGAATAAATGTCATCATCCAACACAATACTAGGACAAGTCTCTTCCGGTCCTGGTCGTTTCGGCCGTAACTCACTTAGGCCTAACATCCAAAACAATGTAAGACGTTATGTTTATGGTATTTACCGTTATGTTTATGGTATTTACCAATATTATTGCATGTTTTACATACATCCCCAAGGGGCTGGTACTAAACACGGAGCCTAGTTTGCACGTAAGCGTGCTTACGGCCTAAATGACTTACGGCCGAAACGACCCGAATGCGTCTCTTCAAACCTAACTGAAATTTCTTACAGATTATGCCCTATCTAAACAGAACACATAATAAAAAATGTCTAACGAGCTTAAGTTATACTAAAAAAAAACACTTCTGTGTTCTTTACAACGAAACCTGAGGCTGGTATATAAAAGTTACACATAGGTGTTTTTGTGTTCTTTACAACGAAACCTGAGGCTGGTATATAAAAGTTACACATAGGTCTCAGCCTACAGGAAAACCACTAATCTAAGTGTTCATGAATTATTACCTGTATTTGTGCCTTCCTTGCAATATATATACACATATAATCAAAATGATGTATAAGTATACAAATCACTGAAAAACCCATTGTGACATTATTTACCTGCTTTGATCATCATGCACAGCACAAGTGAACAGCAATGGATCAGAATCCTTTCACAATCATACACAACACAAGTGAACACTTAACAGCAATTACTTAATACTCAGTTTATTCTGCAAGGCACGAATCTTGTCCCACGGGTTTCCAAATGACGTCATTACTCTTCTTTATTTTTTTTTGAAGGACCTCCTCTCTGCCTTCATTCGATCCATCTTGGGGTCCAAGAGTTCGTCAGTTGCAGTTTAAACTTTATTCTAGAAATTTGTTCCTCTGGATCTGATTACTTGAAATTCTTAGTGAATGTCTATTTTTCCCTGTTTTCACATGTTTTCAGTTATTGGAGTTAATTACTGTGTAGTAGTCTTGAACATATTCTCTTTATTATTTTATGATTCTTCTCCCTTACACCTCTCGAACATTTAAATACTAGCTGTCATTTATTAAAATTTCTTCCATTTACTAAGTAATATACTACTTGTACACTGCTATAAAACTTTTCTTGAGATTCTTATTCCCTTTTGTCATTTTCTGTCTTTATAATGTTTGCTGTAAAAAACGAAAAACAATACAACAAAAACTATTATTACGTAGTTCCTAGGCCTACAACAAACGTACATACTAATCTCAACCTTATGGTTTTTCTCATCGAAAAATTCTTGTTTTCTACTAAAGGCCTGGGCTCATTTCCTTGAATCCTTCACCTTAACTGGAAATGACATGGCAATCACTCGTAACTAGAATGAAAGTAAATTTTCCAATAATTATACGAAATTAAATATAAAAAATATCTGAATATTTGACTCGTGATTTTCGTGGTCATCAATTCGAGGTAAGCAAAGCTTTAGACTAATAGGAGGTTAAAGCTCCAATTATTGCAACAACAACAAATATTAATTAAAAGTTTAGTAATTATACAGTTTTTTCAAGTAGCATCACTTAATTATCAGAATTTCTTTGACCACTAGATGTATGATGTGTTTTGCCTAGAGGGTCAAAAATAGTTAAAAAAATGTATAGCCATCTAGTTGCTACCAAAATCAGTACTATTAAACACATTATTGTATGCTGAAACTATGTGATCGCTGTCATTATTATAAGCACTCCATAGTGATCAGGATGCTTTTGACCACTAAAAATATGATCTGTTTTACATAGATTGTAAAAAAATTAACAAATAACTAACAAAATCAACAAATAAAATAACATTAACCATCTACAACTCCATAAATCAGCACTATTTGATACATTACTGTATGCTGGTACTATAGGTCGCTCTATTATCATGATTCCTCCATAGTGATCAGGATTGCTTTTAACAACTACAAATATAATTTATTTTGCATAGATAAAAAAATAACAAACAAATAACAGAAATAACCATCTATAACTGCATACATCGACATAAATCAGTACAATTTGATACCTTACTGTATGCTGATACTATACGATACGTCCATTATTATGATTCCTATAAAACTCTCATAATTCCTTTGACCACTTGAAACATGGTCTATTTTACCTGTAATTTCATAAATTAATAAATAAATAATGAAAATAATAAATAACATAAACAACCATCAATAACTATGCAAATCAGTAATATTTGATACATCACTGTATGCTGATAATATCCGATCGCTCTCATTATTATGATTCCTACATAGTAATCATGATGCTATAAATCACTAGAAATATGACGTATTTTGCCTAGATGATAAAAAATAACAAAAATAACGAACAAATAACAAAATAACCATAAATAATACGTAAATCAGTACTACTCGACACATTACTGTATGCTGATACATACGATCACGTCAATTCGTCCGATAAAAAACATCTGCCAGCTTCGTCCTTTGTTTACTTTCGTTATGATTACTCGTTACTTTTAAGTATAAAAGTATAAGTAAATATAAGTATATAAATCCCCTTTGTGGCCTTTCATAAGTTTACTTTTGTAAGTTTTTAAGTCGGAAAAATGTCCGTCGAGGAGGAAGACACATCCCTGAAGGATCTAGTGACGAAGACTCTCCAAAATAACGGAGTCCTTGGGAAAATACAGGTAGGATGTTATCCTGTCTTATCCTATAGCTGAGGGTAGGTTAGGTTAGGTTACTGTGACGCTTGACCTCAGGTTAGACTGTGGACCTCAGACTAGACTGTAGGTCAGCCTCTGACCTCAGGGTATAGATTGTAGGAAATGCAGGTAGGTTAGTATCCTATAGCTAATGGCAGGTTAAGTTACGGTTACCTTTGACCTCAGGCTAGACTGTAAGTTAGGCTCAGATCTAAGGGTATAGATTGTAGGTTAAGCTTTAATCTCAGGCTATAGACTATAGGAAATACTGGTAGGATAGTATACTATAGCTGTGGTTAGGTTACGGTGACCTTTGACCTCAGGCTAGACTGTAGGGTAAGACTGAGTGGTTTTATAATGTTTCTGTGGTAATTGCTTTAATATTTACTAACATTTTATTAAAATTGGTTAAACAAGGTTTAGGCAATTGTAATGAAAATGCAAACCAAGGTCACAATGGCTCAAGCTAGCCTAATGTAGATTTATGGAGCCTGATTTGACGTTTTCTTTCACCATTGCCTTAATTCAGGTGAATTAATTTGAAAAAGGTTACGTATGGTTTGCTGTAGTGAGAATACAAACCAAGGTCATGTGACTTGGGCTAGTCTGAAATGGTTTAATGATACGAGACTCATTTGACGCAAGTAGTATATTTTTGGCCATTACATTAATTATGGTGAATATTTACTTTGTCATTTTATTTTAAAAAGGTCAGATATGGTTTGTTTTGTTGTAATGGGAACACAAACCAAGGCCATAATGGCCACTCGCATAAATGTTAAGTCATGCCTTTACTGTATAATTTGGTTTGACATCAGAATTCAATCAATCTGACCTGTAGTGCAGCAGATAAGTAGAAAAATACTTCAGTTTGTGATACAAGCATGAAATTTGGCACAACTGCTCATTTTAACCCCCTCTTTTGAAAAATCTGGGTGTCCAACCAAAATTTCAATATGGCTGTCACTTTTTAAGATGGCCGCTAGTTGTTTCAATTTCTGACACTGAGTAAATCATTGTTGAAATAAATACATCAGTCATTATTCAGATAATTCTTCCTGGGTTGAAGAGTTAATTGAAGATATCACCAGAGCTCCTACTACTATATTTACCATTGTTATAAAGATGGAGTACAAAATGGCTACCATAAAACATTTTGCTTGATAACCAATTTATTCCAGCTCGTTCAGAATAAGTATAGCATTTCAAATCATAAAGTGATCATATAGCCTAAATGGTTTGAAATGTACTAACCTTAACGTAGCCTAAGTTTTATGCTGCAACACCCAGGTTACTTCAACTATATTATTCTAACTCACAATCAAAACCATATTATGCTGTGTATATTATCTAAGACAGAAATGTTACAAGTTCTAACAGCGCATTTGATATTTTTAGCCTGAATTGAGATTGGGATTGGGGATTGGTGTGACCACAATCTCTACTACGTAATCATCCAAAACACACTCCAAGAAATTCTCCTTACATTTAGATATGCATATCTCCTAAAGGAAATCTCCCTAAATGAACTTTAGGATGAAAAGGAATACTTAAGTGGATTTGAAGGCACTGCCAACTATGGCTGAATCTCTAGTCCTTCCTAGGTACAGCTACACTGCACCAACGCTGTAACGAGACTGCCATCATGACCATCGCTGACCGACACCTAATGTTCAACTAACAACCTTACTAACAAACAGCCAACAGCCGATGACCAACACTTAAGCACTATTACACGTATACTTAAAATTAAATACACGAAGCAGCCAAACACAGTGCTTTTCACAACTAAATACAAACCAACAAGCCATAATATCTTTCTTCTACAAAATACGCATTTCTACTTTACGTAAATTTAGAAAGAATACATAAAACTGTATACCAAAAAGTACAATCTCTTGTCGAAGTTCAACAATGTGCTATATGAAATCTTTAACAGAAATACATTTTACTTTTGCAATACATTTTACTTTTGCTTGGTGACTCTGCCTAAAATGTGTATAACCAAAACAAATGCATAAAAACATGACCAGAGGCACATGAGTCCCATGTTAAAACCTTGACTAGCAGCCTTCTTGAAAAATGGCAGCCATTTTGGAATTTTGAGTGGACACCCAGTAATCTTCAAAAAGTGGCCTATGGAGAAGATGTGTACCAAATTTCATGCTTGTATCATTAACTGAAGGATTTTAGTGAAAAAAATATTTTATCTGCTGCACTACTGGCAGCAGAATTATTAGTGGTATTGAGTACGCCTATAAACAGAAGTTCACATGTTCGTAGGCTAGCCTGTATCTACAAAAAATATAAATTATCCAGAATTTGCAATTTTACTTTGTGGAGTCACTGATTACCTTTACATAATTTTACATTTAGGACCTGACTCATATTGGAAACGAAATATAGCCATGTCCCATCGTTCTGTAAACTATCCTTCCTTATAGCCCTGTCCCATCATTCTATAAACTATCCAAGTTTTATTTTCGGTGTATAATAGTAGAGAATTAACCATCTGTTGTATTAATTGGAAGGCATTTTAATGAAGTTTTTCTGTGAGTTTACACTGTATTTAAAGCATTTTTTGTATTTTTTTTTAGGCACAATTACGAGCTAGTGTTTTTCTGGCGTTAGAAGAAGAATTCAAGGATGTAAGTAGCTGATAAATACACTACCAGTCTCCTTTGATACAACATAATGAAAAATATTGTATCCTTAAAATGTCAACATAAGCCCGTTGTTTTTTTCAGGTCTCGCTGTTTTTTATACGTACTAATCAATTTTTTGCTTACAATAGAAAAACGTGCCATTAGTCAGTCCATCAGTTAAGCAGCTTCTCGCAACAAGGGAAGGGGCCCTGGCAGCAGCTTTGGTACAAGATTTTCTTCAGTCTCTGAACCTTGATTTTTCCTTATCTGTGTTTGCTCCAGAGTCAGGACACTCAGCATTGTGGAACTTCCCTGGGAAGGATGCTGTGAAGAAAGATTTGAAATTAGATACAAAGAAAGGTTTGTTTTAGTCGTGAATTTCTGTTACCTTCATTTTATTTTAGGTCAGAATCTTCATCTTGTGGTACTCACCATAGGCTTGTGCCTCTATGGAAAGTTTGTGATATGAAAGTTATGTTCCAGTCACTGATGAATTTGGATATGACCCATCGTAATGTATGTCACTCATAAACACAACAAATAATGTCGTGTCTTTGCAGGTGATGGCCCTCTTCTTCTTGAGATTCTGAGGGAAAGAGAGTCACCAAGACTATCAAAGGTACAAGTATTTTTCAAATTTTATTTTTTCCAAAAATTCCTGCGCAAAGTATAAAGTAGTTTTCAATGAAGTTTTAAGATATTTAGAGGCAAGTTTTCTGGCCTTCGTCATGAAATCATGTGGTTTAATGCTTAGAGGAAAAGTAACTAGGTTGTTTATGAATGTAAATTTGCCAGACATTTAATTATGGGTTCATACCTTTTAAGTGTGGTTGCTGTTTCTGACCAACTTCCAACACATCACATGATCCTGCATGGCTTTCCTGTTAAGCCCATCTCTCTCAGAACATCTCTGACAAAGTCCACCATCTCAGCTTTTTTCATGGCTTGATCATATTCCTTCATCATTCTCTTCATTTTTCATCTTTGATATGTCTATATATTATAAAGTTCTTTGAATTATCTCAGTTACCTGTTCCTCTTCATGTCACCGCACTTACACCTCAACATTCTCACATTCAAGCACATGCTATCTTTTTTCCTCATTTCTTTATTGGCCATTTTTTGTGCCCTGTGCATCATGGCTGGTTTCACACTTATTTTATACAGTATACCCCACCTCACTCTAATTTCTGGCCTTCTTTTTTGCATGAAGGTGACACAGTTCCTAAGAATTAAAATGTACGATATACATCTTATGCATGTTTTGTTGAAAATAATGGCAGTTTTCAACGAATTAATCTTATACAGGAGAAGGAATGCCCACAGGCCTCCAATGATAATTCAGCACTGAATTTTACCCCACCCACCACTCGTATAAAAGCGGACCTAACCTGTTATTCATTTAGTCCGTCCTCACCAACGTCCTGACGATGAACACGTAGATGGTTGAAACATGTAGACTGCACAATGTACAAGATATAAGCAAAATATAATATTTTCATGAAACAATCTTTGACAAATATCCCAATTTAGACAAATATGAATATTGGAATTCTACTCAACAATCTAGCTGATCCAGAAAAACGAATTGTCAGGAGAATTGAAAAAACCTGTATAAGATTAATTCATTGAAAACTGCCATTATTTTCAACAAAACATGATCAAAGGTCTACTCCCTGCATATATGCCTTATGCATTACTGGTGTCTTTTTCAGAATGAAGAGCCCAAGAAGCAGCCTGAGAACCAGTTGAACAGCATACCACCACTTAAAACTGGAAAACCATTGAATTCTCCTCTGCCTCCGTTGAATGACTCCAAGGCATTACCCCAGTTAAAGAAATTACCCCTAGATATAATGGAACAAAATGAAGCAGAATTAAAGAAACTACCTTTAGGCATGTCAAAAACAGATGAAGAGATGGCAAACGGAGATGATAAAGAACACAACTCATTAGACTCACAAAGTGGAGAAAACACCGACAGGTATTATTATTATTATTTTTAATAATGGTGCAAAGAAACCATTTATTCTATGAATTTATTTTCATAAGTAGGTTAAGTTAAGGAAGAAGGCAGTAATAAGAAATGTATGAAGATTGGGAAAATTATTAATTTTGTGTTTGACTACAGTACCTTATTTTTTCAGAACTATCACAAATTCAAAATCACTTGAAGATGAAAATGGTGAGAGTGAAGGGTCTGTTGGAGGTAAGTTATCAAGTGTTTAGTATTGGCTTTATTAGTTATTGGAAAACAAATTACAGTAATATATTCATGTATAATAAAAGCATTTGTTCTTGGCAGAAACAAACCAATTTTACTAAAGCTCTCTGAAGTGACTACTTTTCATAGGGTTTGGTTTACCAGTTATGTCCATTGTTACTTGTGTGTAATATTTAATTTAAGTAATTTTCATTCTTTACATAAAACACTGTTAATAACATAATTTTTGCCACAAAATAATAAAACTTCAGGAGTCATTTCATTCTGTAACTATACAAAATCTGCATGGCTAGATAATGAGGAATACTAAGTTTATGCTTTAAACCACAGACAATAAAACATAAGATTTGAATGTCTGAATTCTATAGGGGTTACCAATCACAGTGTGCCTTGTGTAGCACACTGTAGATTGTATTGAAGGTTCTGTGGAGCATCCACTTGACCTGTTACGTTGCTTTGCACCTGTATCTAACTATACCTTGCAGGTCTAGGTCTTCATCTGTCCCTTTTTCCATGACTTCCTAGCCCTTTGTAAGGTCTTAGTCCTACTACTTTCATATCTACCCTTTTTCTAACCAAATGTTCATAGTCTCCTCATCATAAGTCTAAATTACTTCCTTGTTTGAGATTTCAGCCTTTTATCTAGTCTCTTGATACCATATCTCTCCACCAATTTGCCAGTCATAATACATACTTGACAATTTATGCCAAGTGTAAATCTTAATATTTAAGGTCACACCTTAAAATTTCCAAAATTTTCCCTTGTCAGTGCCTACATTTATGTTGCACAGAATGGTACAGGCCTTATGTACCCATCGAGTCTTTGCTCTGCTTATCAGCAGTCAAGCTACATACATTTCATCCATCCATCCTGCACTATCTCTCTCTTTCTCTCTTACTTTTCTCTTAACACTCTCTCTCTCTTACTTTTCCCTCAACTCCTGCTTCACAGTTCGGTGCGTCTCCAAGGTAACAGAAATGTTCTACCTATTCTAAGACCTGCCAGTCTATCACAAGGTTCTCTACTCCCCTCTCTTCCATTGTCTCTTGTAATAGGTATTTTGTAATCCTGGAGCACCTCTTTACACACTATTATATCCTTAACATTCTGTTGTCCTGAAAATCTCATATCAAAAATGTCTTTCCTTACTTATATGAAGTTGGTATGGGTGTGAAAATATTTTGAATTTGTGCTCATATACACATCAAAGAAAATTAGAGCAGCATCTGTTATGATTCAGTATAAAATATAACTTCCTGTTGGTGACTATTTACCATCAATGAAACCTATTCCCCTTTATACTGGTTCTGGCTTTTATGGAGTAACAGATCTAATGGTGGCAGATTAAGCAGAATGAAACTTTATAGCATCTTTCATTTATAACAGAATGCTACACTGATGCCTGCTCGCTCCACTCAAATGATCTAGTAGGGATTAGGCGCTAGAACACTTTGCTAAAGAATGTTTCTTTAAGAGTACAGTAATGGTAATGTCCTGCGATCATAATTTTATTTTAATTATTAGATGGGATATGCAACAGTATTGCATAATTAACAAGTTACTGCCTCTTATTTCAGGTGGTGAAAAGCGCTACGAAGAGGATTTTTCATCAATGAGTGACAAAGGGGGCCACGAAGAAGAGGAAGAGGAGGAGGAGGAGGAGGAAGAGGAAGAGGAGATAGAGGAAGATGAGGACATTGAGGAAGATATTTCAGACTTAATTAACTCGAGCATATCAGTTGTAAGTTACTCTGCAGACTTATTTCAGCTACCTCCAAAACTAGTGGAAAGGGTTTTGTATCTTTGTGTTAGTTCTTTTTTACAACAACAACAGACAATAATTTTATAATTGGCAGACCTTAAAAGCTTTTTTATTTTTTTGAAATAAAGTAAAATTAATTCATGCAAACTCATAACTTTTGTCCAGAAGGTAGAAGATATAGAGCATAAGCCTCTCGAAAAGTGAGCAGTACACATGATCTGTAATGCCCTAATTACTTATTTGCCAGCCCTGTTAGCATATTCAGTGTTTTATACTAATGTTTACCTTTATCCTTTTATCAGTATTATTTTCCCTGACTACCCCATGCAGTGGGCTGTCAGTGTCCTTGTCTGCTACACTGCAATTGTCTGTCACTGTATATTCTTTTCTAGATGTCACATTGCACCCCAGTTCTGTTGCTTTTCATGCCCTCATCAGTAGCTGAAACATCACTTTTTATTAATTCCATATTAGAAGAACTTCTCAATTCTAGTCTGTTTCCACTTGCTGCCAGGTGAGGAATGACTCATCTGGTAAAGTCCCATCAATTACTTTGCTGTCATGTTATTGAACAGAGAAAGGAAAAAATAACCATGAGTTTATGTGACCATGAGTAAAAGTTATTGAAGTCATTTTTCTTGTTTTCAGGGTTCTGATCACACTAAAGACCAGACATTATCTCAGGCGAGCGATGTTCCTAATTATCAGGAGACCCTGTGACATTCTGCAATTGTGCATCTCACCTCCAGAAATCACCGTTTCCATTCGTCCATTGTTTATTCCACATGAATGTAACAAATAAGTATAATTATGTAAGCTATTGTAATAGTAAGATGTAGGACATACCACCTATAGTGGGGAGAATTGTTTCCGTAGTTCAAAAGATATTTTTTTTACTTGTTAAGCGTCTCCGTACGAAATTGCCTTGGATTGAAAGCTAGATGTGCCTGATTCCAGTTATATATTGTTCTCGTTAGTTCTTAATCAAAATGAATTTTATGATTCTATTTCTAGCAAACTGAATGCTTAATTAATTGCAGCAGCTCTGAAATGCATCTCACCTTCCACAGCCAAAGACTATTATGAAAAGTGCCTGTAGAGCTCTCAAGGTATTTAAAGACTGTGATCATTGCCTAAGAATTCATCCTTAGTAGCTTAAGCATTGAACATTTTAAGTGTAACCTGCTGGTCAGTCTCATTACAAGTCTGTCTGCTCCTCTTGTAATATGTATTAGATATTTATTTTTAGTAAATTTATCCCCAATACAGTATAATAGTAGACGTTTACTTCTTTTGAGGAACCTGTTTATTTTGTGTTTGTAATCATAAGTGAATAACAAATGTTTGCTGACATATTTAGCCACTCATTGAATTGTCTCACAATGGAGAAAACATTTGCAGTTTTTGTATGTGTGACCTTGTACCAACTTGAAACTATTGATTTGAATACAGTTAATGCTGAAAATACCTTCAAATTGTCCTGTGGTAATGTTAATGTATTTGTCTTTTGTCAGACAGTGAATACAGAATATTTTGTAAATTTAATATGAAGACACTAGTCACTTAATCCATTCATTATGTCTTATGTGATTTCTCAACTTCTGTCAAACAGAGAAAGTGCATAGCATGACTGTAACAAAAATATTGCTTAAAAGGTTAAAATATTTCTCATTTCATAATTTCACACTATCAGACTAGTTCCCAATTAAAGATTGTTTATCAGAGTAAGGAAAAATATTCATCAGCCTTGCTTTAACCTTTTTATGTTACAACTAATGAAATATTTCAACTGATTTTCCTGAGAAATTATTGCAAAAACTGCTTAAGCATTTTATCTCAGATTTTATAGAAGTGTCTAAATGTTCGTGTGGTGTAATAAGCATATGTATATATTGTTGCATGGATGGTAAGATAGTTTAATGTTTAACAAGGTGCTTGCTATGAAACATAGGATCACAGCTAAGACAAGTTAAATATATTCCAGTAGTTTTAAATAATCTAATAATATATATATCTGTACTTTATCATTACATATACAGTAATTATTTTGTAACAAAACTTACAGCCTGTACTTCAAAGTTTCCTCAATTTTTTTTTTTTCAAATTGTAGAACTATAAAACACTTATCCCGTGAACAGTCATCAAAATAAAGCCGTCCTAGTTGTTTTTTTAAAACATGCGGTATGAAAAATTACGTCTTGTTCTTTTTACCCCAAAAAGGAATCATTTGCTATTACTTATGAACATTTGTCATTGAAAGATACAATGTTTACAATGAAACAACTTTTGTACAAACCCTTCCATCATAAAATAGCTTGAATTGCTATTTGGGTAGAAGGATCAAGCAGATGAGTACATGAATGGTGATGCTGCCAAACGTCCAAAATGAAAGAAGACAGGAAATAGCAAGGACAAATGCAAAAAGGAGTGCTTCCGTGCTTAAAGACTGATGGTCAAAAGCTCTCCATGCTTGGGTACTCCTGTCAGCAACGGATTTGCAGTGAACATATATCCAACAGTGGCACGAAGGGCATAAACCTATAAAGTGGTGCTGAGTTTCTAACAGGTGAATGGGCAGTACCCAATGCCCTCAACTCATTCACCTGCCGCCAGTTAGCTACTGTATCATTTTACCAACTGACTCTTTCCATTATCATCAGGAATGCAGTAGTACTCCTAAACTAGGTCGCCCCATTCTGCCAACATTTCTCCTGAGAAAGAACCATATAAAAAAAATCCTGATATTGAAAGTATGCTAAGCTTCAACTGTTCCCAATTTAGGAATACAGTACTCCTAAACTATAGTTGCAGCATTCTGCCCACTTCTCCTCTGAGAAAGAACCATGTAAAAAACCTGGTATTGAAGGTTGACAATGATTAGTGCCAGACAGAAACCAATTTTTCATCATAAATACCTGAACTACCAGCTGTTGACTAGTTAATGTCAATGTCGTCAACCAACCTAAACATAGGCAAATGAGTAATACCATTAACCAAATAATTAATCCTTAGACCAAAATGTGTATAATTATTACATATCAATGCACTACTGAGTAACAAATTAAATTTTGCAGAGGATGAAAGGTTACAAACTTGGAAGTGAAGTCCACCACTTGCTAACTGACCGACGTCAGTGCAAATGACACTAAAGAACTGGAAAAGACCACATTGGCTGAACAAAGTCAGCATTTCCTGCAAAATTAACCAAAAACTGTTCTTACAGTATTTTTCCTTGGAGAAATATTATTCAGTATGAAAGTGCAAGATGAATGAAGCAATATCTACACTTCTTAAAGTCCATGATTTCTCAACAAATTCTTTATACTCCACACACAACAAAACATGAAGGGTTCACAAAAAGGTACAAATTGTTTGTAAAATTTAAGAGTAGGACTAAATAATGAAATTGCCCAGAAATACAACGCAGGAGAACCGAGGCTTTTGACTCTGGAATCGGATATCTGGGAGGGTTCATAAGCTATACGGCAGCCTGAAGAGGACAGTCTCCTTATGGATTGAGAATTCTGTCTAGGATTCATGAAGACCTTGGATGTAGGCTAATGCAAATGATGAGTTTGTTGTGAAAGAAAATACTTCTCTTTATAGTTTTTTCAGTAAGGCTTGTATATCTTTAAAGGTACACCTTAAAAAATTTGGCATTTATTCCCCTCCATAAATTTATTACCAGGTGTACTTACCCTAACATGTTTAAGTTTATCAAACTGTGTGCAGTGAAAATAAGGTATGAAACTGCAGGCTATTGAGGACCGCTATTCTCGCAAGTTGGTGATATATAGGATAATAATCCAGGGTCTGTCTGCTCGATGAAAGCAAAATTATCTCCAGTCACTCCTTAAATATCTACTCATGATACATTCGTGGTTTTCCAGATAAAACTTTTAACATTTTTCCATTGTCTTGCTGCTTCCTTACCAACAGATGACCTGGAGATGACAGGTATTACCATTACTGCTCTTTATTACCAGAAACCTATGTACTGTACTGAGATGAGAAAAGTTAAATTTATCACCGTAAATGAAATAACACTGATTATGATAATGCAAATACAATGTACACAATTCCTTTTGTAGCATTTCTCAATTAAATCTATAGCAACAGTCCACTATATTAAAAACTTACTGCTAAAATATCAGAGGCAAACAAAAAACAAGAATATAAGAAAAGACTTTTAATTAGAAACAAACTACTTAACAATTAAAATCATTCTACCAAAGGTTGACTAATGGTACAAGACCGAATAATAACATGAAATGTTTATGGGTTTGTAAATGGCCTGTGAATCTCAATGCCAAACTACAAAGCATGAATTACAGCTACCATTAATCACTGAAAATGGGGCACCAGTCTCATCAATATCTAGCAAAAAACTTTTGTAATACGCTATCATCAACGTACAGTATCTCTGCAAACTTAAAACTTAATATGCATGAAAGGTATATCCTCCGATGCTAAAACATCACTATAAATTTAAACAACAAGATGTTTAAACATCCATTTTTGTCTCGATACATAATTCTGCAGTTTTACTCTTCCCCTATAAGGTGATTTTTAAGGTCTGAACTGCTTTCAGGTAAACTGACCATGAATCTGTAGCAATGTGAAACAACATCATTACACAAAATCGTGGTAAAAACGTTGCTTCATTTCTTGTTTGTTTTAATTACAAAAGTCAATGGACAGTAACCATATCAATTATGACAATCCAATACAGAATGGATGGAAAGACTGTTTCGCTTGCAACTCCAGCATTACAACCTGTTTCTAACGAGGGATTGTAATACGTGACGTACCTCGAAAGTCAAAAGCAAAGATCAATGTTTCCTAAAGTTAGACTTTCAGTACTTTACACTGCACACAGAACTGAACAACAGGCAAACTGGACAGTCTCCTAATTTACTTACGTCAACAAAACTCTCGCTTCACCTATCACCTATCTGATATTCCGAGATAGTTCCCAGTTGATGTTTGTGTTCTCTGGAGTTCGAGTTGGATTGTCTGTGAGAGTAACTCCAAGTGGAAGCCACTTCCTGGGTCGTGGGAAGCATGGACAACAGAGTCGTGGGTAGCCGCTGCTAGTTCTGATCCCTGGTCATCGGTGCCAGCAGCTACGTTCATGTCCCCTTGATGACTTTCGTCTAATCCTGCTTCCGTTACTGAAATAATATGGTGACAGATGTCAGTTTAGGAGTCTGTGCTTGTGGTTCTGATGAAGACTGAATGATGGATGCTTAAATCATCCTTGGGGAGAAAGTAATTACTTAATGACCACTTCATACTTGAAGTTTCTTTGTATGTTCACTGCAAATAACATTTTCATGATGTCTCCATATTATTATAATCTCTGATCTTTTATTGTATCTGGAAATTCCTCGTCACTGAATGGAAAGAAATACAGTACAAAATTTGGGCCAAAGGGCAAGCACTGGGACCCATGAGGTCACTAAGTGCTGAGAGGGAAATTGGGAGTAAAATTATTTTAAAGTTGTAACAAGAAGAAAACCTAGCAAATTGCACTGTGAAACAAGTGTTAGGAGAGGGTGGAAAATAAGAAGGAAGAAAGAGAATATGAATGGAGGTACAGCAATAGGAATGAAAGGGTCTGCAGCTAGGGGCCAAAGGGACGCTGCAGAGATCCCACAGGGCTAACCATGGCCACAATCAATCTTCCTGATCTGGTAACAATGAACTCAATTTAAACCCTACCATTTGTATAGAACAACAGTACACAACATCTGACAAACCTGCAGCTAAGGTCTGCGTTTCCTGTGCTTGATGCTGTAGATCTGTTTGACTTTCAATATGCTGGAGAGTACCTTCGCTCAGCTGACTGGCTGCGTCTCCTAATGTCGAACTGACCAACATATGCTGTCCCTGGTTTAAGCTACCTTGACTTAAATGACTTCTGCTAAGCTCCCCAACCTGAAAAAAAACACAGATATCTTGTGAGACTCAAAATAAATAGAGGTTTGACAATATAATAAAGTGCTTAGCTTATTTGCTAACATACAAGATGTGCCCCAAATTTGGAGAATATATTCTTGAAAAATTTTTAATACTCATTTTCTCATTATTCATAGTCCTCCAACAATGAGTTAGTTTGACGTCCCTTATTTACCCGTATAAAAATATTAATGTAAAAGAGAAGAAGCAGTAAAACTTGTATATTTACGCATTTATCTGAATTTTAATAATGGCTTTTGATTAACACAGTGACTAGCATAAGCCTAGCCTGCCATCTATTGTCATTTTCCTTCTCTATGTCAGCTACCATACATGATACTGTAATATGAAGTCTGTTAATGTTAATAAAACAACATTATTGTTATTTATGTGATATGGTCTAGAAAAATTTACCACTACAGAGTAAAAACTAACCATAGGCGTAGGTACTGAAACTAAAGAAATTATAAAATACAAGCAAAATTAAATAATTATGCAAACGTCTGCCTGACTACCCTAAAGAATCTCTCCCTTTCTCCACACATTTATTGCTGATACTGTCATTTTTAGTTTTTTCCATAGATTGATTTAACCTAAAAACACTTACTCTTTCTAAATATCATAAACATACAACATTATTCTGAGAATGGTGAGTTTCATAACCTTCCAGTGTACATAAAATTCCTTTAATTACAGAATTGCAGCACTGACCTGCTGCGCTGGAGTTGTTGCTGCTGCGTACATGATGTTTAACCCATGTGCTGCTGACACGTTCTGCGATGCGACCTCTTCATCAGTGCTGTTAATCATGACATAAGTTGTATGATCCCCGATAGGTGCCACACTTGTGGTGTATTCGTTAGCGGGTAGTTCACTCAGAGGAATAATTGATCCTAATGGATCGGGGGTAATGAAAACTTCGTCTTTTGATGAAACAGTACCACTCAGAGTTGCGGGTTCGAGTTCCGTTGGCAGTAACTGGCCTGGGATTGTTGCGTTACTTGGCAACAAGAACTCCGTTATATCCTTTGATTTGAGTGACTGACTATCAGGGGCTTTTTGATGAAGTGATTGTACCGACTGCGTAACCTTGTGCTGAGAGTCTTGTTGCTGTTTAATATTGGTCTTTTTATTATTCCGATGAATCTTACGGATGTGAGCCTTCAAATCTGCGTTGACGGTAAATGACTTTAAACAGCTCGTGCACTTGAAGAGCTTTTCCTTTTTGTGCCTCTTCTTATGTCGCATAACACACTTAGCCGTCAAGAACTGCTTACCACATATTTCACATGAAAACTGTCGTTCTTTGCCGTGGAACACCATGTGCTTCAGGAGGTACTGTCTGAAGACATACCCTTTACCACAAACTTCGCAAATGTTAGGTCGTTCATTCGTGTGATACCTAAGATAATGATACTGTTGGTCCCTTTTGGCATTGAATCCTAAACCACACGGTTTACACACAAAAGGCTTGTCCGATTCGTGGGTTACTAAGTGCTTGGCTAAATTACCCCGACAACTCAGAACTTTGTTGCATATGTGACAAGTATGAGGGTCCCTGCTTCCCTGGCCAACAACGCGGCCCTTGTATTTACGCTGTCGGGGAGCTTTCGTTTCCTTGTTGGTTTTCTTGCTACCCTTTTTCTTGTCATTCTTCTCGACTGGGGGAGCTTTGACACCCATCTTTTTCTTCACCTTGACTGTCAGACTTTCTTGCGGTGGAGTCTGTGGAGGAGTGTCCCCTGGATTGTCTGCCAATTCTTCTTCCATAGTTGTAAGTCCTGATTTATTCCAAGCACTTTCAGAGTTGTTACTGTTATCTTGCTCTAAAACAACAGCTGAAGGGACAGTGGCAGAAGCAGTAACAGAAGGCAAGGCAACAGCACTAACTTTGCTGACTTTCGCTCTTCTCTGTGGTTTTGTGAGTTTCAGCAGGGACACAGACAGGTCCTGGATGGAGTGAGTCAGATAATGCTTCCCAAGTTCTTCTGATTTATGAAATTCACCTCCACAAATGGTACAAGTCCAAATGCTCTCATGTTCTGTATTCCAATGCTGTGCTTCATCTTTAACGGGTTCTTCTCGTGCATCATGTTCCTTACCATTCTGAGATTCTTTATCAGTACTTAATTTTAGTTCAAATGTATTGTCATCTACCTGTCTTAATGGTGATATCAGAGATTCAACTGTTGCTGAACTTGACGATGTTGCAACAGTAATATTCCGATTTTCCGTACACTCTTTTTCCTGGTGTTGCCCTACAGCTTCAGAACTTGGAAATGCCATGCTACAATAAGCACACGTCCAGACAACACTACAATGTGTGGATCCTTCATTGTCTAGCCTTATTGTAGGCCTCACATTCAACACTTCTACATGACGATACGGGTTAATACCATTCCCATTAACAATATCGTTATCAGCTAACTTAGTGTGAACGAGCATTCCCGGCCTCGCCAGCATGTTGAAACCTTGTGGCTGGTGGGATTCATTTTCAACATCCTGTTCAGTGATAATACGCACCATATCGAGGCTAAGGGAATCGTCACTTAACAACTTTGCTATGACCTGAGAAGGTATTTTCCGACCATTTGTTACCACTCCCTGGCAATCTGCAGATGCTACCATGGAAGTTACAACAGCATCAATAGAAGAGGAGGAAACCAAGCTGTTTTCCAAAACTCCATCGTCCGTGGTATGTACAATCTGGCCAATTTCAAGAGAATCTTCTCGAGCATTCACAGATGAGGAGTTGACATCTGACAAGGTGGCAACAGTGAGGGTGCTTGGTACTGAGCCATCAGTGAAGTGCCCGCTGGGAACTGCTGCAGAAACCACAGACGGAGAATTTGTCGGTGTGAGAGTCACAGCAGTCAGGGGAATCCCATTTGTTATGGACGTGCATGTGAGCGGCGTTGCTATTGAGAGTGATGGAGCTGTCAGCCTCATGCCTTCTGAGAGAGAAGTTGTGGTCAACACATTTGTGACGGGTATTGAGGTGCTGATGCACGATGGAACCAAGGATTCGCCGGGGGACAAGGTGACAGTAGGGAGAGACTCTGACGCAGAGAGGGTTACGGTATCCGCTTCTACGCCTGTCATCTTTAAGGCTGCTGCTGCTTCAGGAGGCAGCTTGAGTGTCTCATAATTGTACATGATGTGATGGTACTCGGCACTGTCCATGGCTGAAGATTCTTGATACCTTTGTAAATAAATAAAAAGAAAAGTTAACGGCTAATATTATAACTTAAGAAAGTCTACTTTCGTAAATATATTAAAAGAAAAATAGTATAGTACTTGTAATAGTAAACTTTATATATAATAATTTTCAACATCTGGCTACAGATGCATACCAAAATGTCTCCCTTTTACAATGCTGCATACTGTACTTCATTAGCTTGCATGTAATACACAAGTCTTTTAGAGAATAAGAACTTTCATGAAGTGTTGTCTTATCATTTACTCTGATAAAAAGGTTCTAATTTTATCATTATATATAAAAGCATCTCAAGTAATTTTTTTGTAAACCATTAACTGCATCAACTCTCCACCAACCTTAAAATCACTTAAAACTGACAGGAATAATTTTGGTAAATTAGCACATTTAACAACAAAGTTGATGTAGTAGACTCAAAATGCATTGTAAATTAATGTACATTCTTGGACATAGTACACAATGCCAAAACCTCATGTTGTAAGAGTACCCTTGTCAACTACAATCAAGTAACATATACAGTACCTAATATAATCATCAAATCTACACTAAACACCATTCTGAAAGTACTTGCAAATATTTTTAAATACAAAAACATTACATTATTCTGACTATTGCATCTTGTTTTCTATATTTTTTATGTAGATGCAAAGAAATCATTCTTGTATTTCCCAACCCACATACCAGTTATGTAGGAACTGCAGAGGTAAATTTTCACATCGTAAGGCAATTAAGGTTAGTCTGGAAAATAAGACTAGGCTACTATTAAAAACTCTACTATTAAGCAAAGGTTAAATTTTGCTGTCAGAGACTAACAGCACATAGAAATTCTATAGCGATGGCTTACCTTATCGTCAAGATAGGTTAGGTTGGGTCTCTAGGCTATAGCCTGGGCTACATCTTGTTCAAGTCAAGTCTCTACATAGACCTTAGGCTATGGATTGATCGGCATAAAAAACATTCTAAAAATGGTCTCCATTTCGTGGAACCTTCGTTAATTATCTATATATGAAGATGTTAATAGGTGTGAATACAGACTGTGGGGTCAGGGCTAATATAGCAGGCATTTCTGATGATATATGACCTAACCAGATTTACCTTTACCTAACCTAACCTCGGACGCGGTGCCCTAACCTAGCCAAAGGGTCTTCACCCCCCCGGCCCTGAGTAAGTCGTGACCCCTCACTCTGCATTCTATAATATTAAGATAATCAAAAAAGTATTAAAATCACTGGTAGAACCACATAACAGCTCCACATGGGGTATTACCTTGGAAACTGACTTTTCCTATAATATTTTGGTTGCTTATCAAGAATTTACTGTTGTTTTTTGTCGGTCGACTGTAATTAACCTCAGAACTGTTTATATTTTTGTTATTGAACATGCACGGTGTTAAGGGGGAACTTTTGGTGAAAAGTGGAGTCTCTTTCACCAGGGGTCAGGGGACGGAGCCCCTGGCTAAGTAATATGGCCTACTGGGTTAGGTTAGGGTATGTTGGGTTAGTATGATTCCTTTTATATATAACAGATTTCCATAGCCAACCCCTTCTTGAACATATGGGTCCCTAATGTCTCTCGTATTCACGGAACCATTCCATACAGTCTGTGCAGAGCTAATACTTAGAAATACTAAATATATATATATATATATATATATATATATATATATATATATATATATATATATATATATATATATATATATATATATATATATATATATATATATATATATATATATATATATATATATATATATATATATATTTTTTTTTCTAGCACACCTAGAATGCCGTGTCCTGACCTAATCAGACCATACCTATCTTAGGGCACTGTGCCCTGAGCTGGCCAGGGGTCTTTGCCACCCCCCACAGATCCCCACAAGTAACAATGCATATCTATGTCTCCCTACTCTGCGTACTACCCTACATTAGGATTATTAACATGGTTATTTAAATAATTACAGGCATATTTCGTACACCTGTATGACCTATGGCATTCAGGGTCAGGGGTCTGGTTAGGGCCTAGGGAGATTTAGAGGGGGCGATAAGTGTGACAGGAAGGGTCAAAGCAACCACAACATCAATCTTTGGATAGGACCCAGCACCCTAAATTAGATTAGAATTATATTTAAAAATAAAATAAAAAAAATTAACTCGTATATACGACGTCTTTCTTAGGGCTAAACGAACGATCCAAAATATACTAGAAAAACCTCACAATTTTAACCTTTTAAATATATACATGTTCCCTTAATTAAATCATCTTTTAACAAAAAACAAACTATAATCGATATACTCACATATTTAATAAATTTAACTGAGGTTAAATATATATAAGATGTGAATTTCTTCGGTAGAAAAATTTGGTCAGTCGACCTCAGCTGAGTCGATGTTTTGGTAACTGATGTGATATGAGTAAACTCTAGACCGAGGAATTACTTTCATTTTTCAGGTTTATTTTCCAATATGGAGGTAAATAAAATTTTTTTTTAGCATTAATATATCAACCTGTGTGTGTTTAACGCGTTTACAATTTCATTTTCTAAGGTAAATTTAATTTTTCATTTTATCTTCCAATATGGAGGCAAAATAATTTTTTTTTAATTGAATATATTAACGTGTGTGTTTTATGTGTATACAATTTAATTTTTAAGTGTGTGTGTTTTATGTGTATACAATTTAAAATTTACAAACAGACTGCATGTGTGTGTGTGACACGTTTGAAAATTATAGAGAAACAGATTGCATAGTGACACTTTATATATATATATATATATATATATAAACTATATATATATATATATATATATATATAATGTATATATATATATATATATATATATATATATATATATATATATATATTATATATATATAAGATCACAATGCTATAGTTTCCTTTATATTTGGACCAACGTATCAGTGCCATGCAGTCTGTTTGTATATTTTTCAAACACACACACATACACACACACACACACACACACATATATATATATATATATATATATATATATATATATATATATATATATATATATATATATATATATATATATATATATACAATATATATATATATATATATATATATATATATATATATATATATATATATATATATATATATATATATATATATATATATATATATATATATATATATATATATAAGGTCTATCTAGTTCTACTCACAGTCTAAAACACATCTGACTGACTTGGCCACCCCCATCAAAAGAAGTAAGTTAACAGTAAATAAAAACGGAGCTTAAGGGAAAAGCAAGATTTCACTAATTAGATTATAATTTCACAGATGAGAAGGATATTACACGTGGAGCTCCTAACTAGCCTCTTGGAACTGCTCTTACGTTAGTTCACAAATCAAACAGAGCCAGTAGCGAAAGACTTTACGATCTACGATGGGAATTCTTTTCTAGAGAATTAACCTCATCTGAAACTAATTACACTATGGTATGGGACCTCTAAAATTAGGTAAATATATAGGAACTCTTCCCACGGAGGCACATAAGTCTTCAGATATTAATCTTGAAGTAATCCTCCACGCCGGGAGATCAGGAATTGGCACCGTGGACGAACAGGTAGGCACACAGCATCGAAACGCCTATTCTGCAAGACAAACTCTGTCACTTGGTTTGCAAGGGAAACATTTTCACGTTCACTTCGGGAGTGCTGAAGGCTGAGAGGGGAAACAATTCATAACAGCACATTCTATGGGATGCTTACGTTACTTGAATTGGAAACATTAACTACTTCACTTGATCTCTCAGAACTCCAAGGGGCGTGAATATTAGAAAGACTGAAAATTACAGTTGGATAATTATCTTACAAGCTCCACCTTTTTTATATTTTATTTGAATTCAATATCCACACCTCACTTCTATACAGGAGAGGTGGTTTAACAAGGCTTTCATATATATATCCTACAATCTTATGTCAATATTTTGCAAACACTCCGCTACCCTACTCGCTTCACCTGTTCTGTGGCTCAAATCTTCTCTCATTATATATTTTCGTTTATATTTACTAAAGGCCTCAACAACTTTTCATCTACCTTCTATGCAAACATAAACTGCTCCTTCTTCTTGGCTGTCATTTACTTTTAAAATTTAATCGGTGTTCAATCTCTTGTTTCCTTTATTCTTTAACATAAAGAGTTTTCAAACAGCATGCAGATCATATCAGCCAGACCTCTGCATTCAATATCTTCTGCCTTATTTATGCAAAACGCCAACGAGACGCTTCAATTTAAACACGTATGAAAAAGTGGTTCAGTATAATTCTCGTGGCGTTGCATTTTTTTCCACGGAAAAAGATGGAAATTCGGATATATGACTGGAAAAAGGTCGAAAGCACTCGTGGAGAAAAAATCTTAGATATCAGAGTAAGTAGGCTGAGAAGTGAAATGGCCCGCTGAGGATAGGTGAAACTTTTCACCCGGGAAGAGGTTATACACTACATATATGTAAAGAAATACATACATACATGTATACATAGATATATACTCACACACGTATGTATGCTTCTTGGGCAAAGTTTCTCGTATGCGATTTTCATTAAATTTTATGGCTAAATTATTATTTATCTGCTTCCTGTTCACTAAGAAAATAGAGAAATTGAATAAAAGGCTGATAAATAATCTATCAGCCATAAAATTGAATATCCATATATATATATATATATATATATATATATATATATATATATATTTATAAATAAATAATATATATAAAGCATATATATAACTTCATTTATAAATAAATATATATATATATATAATATATATATATATATAACTTCATTTATATATATATATATATATATATATATATATATATATATATATATATATATATATATATATATGCCAGCTAAAAGCACAGTGGAAAAGATAAGTGATTCAAATATCAACTGAAGCCTATTTTACGTGAATTTTCATTCTAATTGTTGAGTATTCTCATACAAGTGAACCCGAACCGTCTATAATGACCATACCATAAAACAGGATCGAAACAGGACGTTACGTACCGTCCCAATTCAATAGAAGACTTTTGTATATTTAAAAAAAATTATCAACATTTTCTTACAAGAAAAGCTCACTACTTGGGATAACAAAGAACATGAAGCTGCTGTCTTTTGAAATGACAAAAATTAATATATTTATATATATAACTGTATATATGTACGTGTATATAAACACAAAAAAGCTACATTTTCACACAAAATTATTCCAGAAATGCATAACTGACGACGTTGGTCCTACGTGACGCCCCCCCCAAACTAGTTACCAGAATAAATAATTAAAAAAATTTATTTAAAAACCACGTTTCATAAATATATATTCCTCCAAAATGACGACTGCAGAATTTCCAAACGACGCATCCACGCGACGCTGAACGACGCTAAATGACGCATTCCGCTGTGCTTGAGATTTCTCCAATTCGTACACAGACGTGTTCCCTGTGAGAGAAAATGATCAGAAGATGACAAGTTACTGACACTGCATTATGACTTTTAAAAATATTCGTGTACTGCAGATATGATGTTTCTGTAATTATTATTATGATTTTCTTTTGGACGTGAACATCATAGAATGGATGTTGTGATGCGTAAGAGGATGATGGAGGTTTCATTCGAAAATACAACATGGTATTTTGTAATTTTGTAAGAGGAAAATTATATTAAGACTTCAAGAAGACGTTATAATCCAGTGGCCGTCTCTCCAGGGGCTGAAGAAGCCTTCACAGGATTCTGGAGTCGTGAAGACGTCCTCCGCCAATCCGGGAGTCCACATATACAGTAATACTAAAATGATGAGACATTTTTTTGTCTGTTTGTTCGCACACCGGAAGGTAAATGGGGGTGGTGGGTATGGGTGTGGTACAGACATGGGTATTGGTATGGGTATGGTTATGATATGGGTATGGGTATGGTACGGGTATGGTTACGGGTACAGACACAGGTATGGTACAGTTATGGGTATGGGTATGGTAGAGAGAGAGAGAGAGAGAGAGAGAGAGAGAGAGAGAGAGAGAGAGAGAGAGAGAGAGAGAGAGAGAGAGAGAGCAAAATTTAGGAGGAATTTCAAAGAACATGTAATTAATATTATTCTTAATAAAAAACTTGAAGAGAGAGAGAGAGAGAGAGAGAGAGAGAGAGAGAGAGAGAGAGAGAGAGACCAAAATTTACGAGAATTTCAAACAACAGGTAATAAATATTATTCTTAATAAAAAACGTTAATCTGAGAGAGAGAGAGAGAGAGAGAGAGAGAGAGAGAGAGAGAGAGAGAGAGAGAGAGAGAGAGAGAGAGAGAGAGCTATCGAAAAACGTAAAACATTAATTTTCAAGCTGATTTCTCATGGGTGCGGATCGGATCACGTGACCTAAATTGAGTTTATAAATTAGAAAGGGTAAAAGATTAGATTTATGGTTTATTAACCTAGTTACATTTTACTTTCAGGAAAAATTTATATAAAAAGTAATCAAATTTCATTATTTGTTCTGGACACTATTAATTAATAGAGGAAAATGTTATATGTTTACTCTGAATTCGATATATATAAATATAAATATATATATATATATATATATATATATATATATATATATATATTTATATAATATTTATATAATATATATATATATTAAGAATAAACTATGAAAAATGCATAACAAGTACAAAGACAAATGAAGTAACAAAATTTTAAAAAGTGCAATAAATAAGGCAAATAACAAATAAGTTATTTGCTAGGCAAAATAAGAGTATTTGAACAAACTTAAACAGATTTCATGTTTTCTCCTAACATAAGATGCCAGCCAGCTGCTGAAGACCAGACAGGGAAACAATATTGAAAAAAATTGAAGAACAAAATAAATGAAAACATTTCCCTCTATACAGGTCTCCAGAAAACCTTCAAAGACTTTCTGAGGACTTCTCAAAAGCGAATTAGTAGCAATCAAGAATGACACCTGGAAATTTAAATGAGTTGTCCTAAAATGACTATAAGAATGAGAGAGAGAGAGAGAGAGAGAGAGAGAGAGAGAGAGAGAGAGAGAGAGAGAGAGAGAGAGAGAGAGAGAGAGAGAGGGGGGCATACTGAGTAAAATGCAGTACTGTATTACGCAAAAGCAAGATTTAACAGGTCGTATCATCATACATAAAACTCACACATCAAAGCAATTTCCAATCAGTCGTTAGGCTGCATTGCAAGCACCGCCCTTCCTCCAGAGAGAGAGAGAGAGAGAGAGAGAGAGAGAGAGAGAGAGAGAGAGAGAGAGAGGATTTTACTTTGTGTAGAGCCTTAACAAAGACAAGAGAGATCGATAGAATTGTGAACATAATTTTACAAGGAAAAAGTTTATTAAACACTGAAAAAAGTTAAGTATACCCTAGTTTTACCAGACCACTGAGCTGATTAACAGCTCTCTTAGGGCTGGCCCGAAGGATTAGACTTATTTTACGTGGCTAAGAACCAATTGGTTACTTAGCAACGGGACCTACTGCTTATTGTGGAATCCGAACCACATTATAGCGAGAAATGAACTTCTATCACCAGAAACAAATTCCTCTAACTCTTCATCAGCCGGCCGGGGAACTGAACTCCGGCCCATCGAGTGACAGCCCGCAGCTCTACCGACTCACCCAACGAAGAGATCTATTAAACACTGAAATGAGAGAGAGAGAGAGAGAGAGAGAGAGAGAGAGAGAGAGAGAGAGAGAGAGAGAGAGAGAGACTCGTTGCTGACTGTTTTGTCTCTACCAGAAGAAACTGGTTATTTGCAAGCAGCAACTACATTATAAGTTTCAAGCATTCTGACAGTACCTCGCCAGGTACCACCAGGTGGACCAGGTACCTCGATACCTGAAATCAGCTGAAATGGACATACCAGTCACTAACCTGGTAAACCGCACAGTTATTTTTGCACACTTGGCAGTTAAACTTCTATACAAAAAAGCGAAAAAAAATTATATTTCGTTTATGTAAACAAAACTAATGGGAAATGTTGTACAAAATACGTCTGAATACATATGAAGCCAAAGTCTAGCCACAGACATACACATACATGAATGTATTTGTGTGTGTATATATATATAATCATATACGTACACACATATATATAATTATATATATATAATATATATATATATATATATATATATATATATATATATATATATATATATATATATATAATTACACAACCTTCTTATTTATCTATCTTAAACCTTGAGAACCAAAACTTCCAGCAAACAATTATAACTAAAAATTGCTGTGAATTCAGGCAGCCAGGGTTTCCACGAGCGTAACAAACTGAAGTTCAGTTACTGGCAATTTCATGAAGTCCCAAGAGAGAACAACAACAACAACAACAACAACAAAAAGAAAAATAATAATAAGAAGAAGAAGCTTTGAGGGTCTCTGAATTCTTTGTCCATTCTTCAACCGGTCAACGGATTCACTTAGGAAAGTAGCGAAGGCGTGAGGGTTCTCTCTCCAAGTTTTTCGGTAGTTAAAGACTGAGTTTTGGGCAGAGCTTCTAAATGTTTTTCTCTATCTGTAGTGCACACACATATATACATACAGATATAATACATACATACATACATACATATATATATATATATATATATATATATATATATATATATATATATATATATATATATATATATATATATATATATATATATATATATATATATACATATATATATATATATATATATATATATATATATATATATATATATATATATATATATATATATATATATATATATATATATATATATATATATATATATATATATATATATATATATATATATATATATATATATATATATATATATATATATATATATATATATATATATATATATATATATATATATATATATATATATATATATAATGGAACTAATGACACACGAGCACGTGTTATACACGAACAAATATCTGTCTCACATCGGCATCGAACCCCGGTCTCTCAAATGAAAGGCCCAGGGCGTCTGAACAGATTGCATCTCTCTCTCTCTCTCTCTCTCTCTCTCTCTCTCTCTCTCTCTCTCTCTCTCTCTCTCTCTCTCTCACTGCCTGTCTGACACAGAGATCAGCCATTTTCCAATCAACGCCTCATTTCCCGATTCCTGCCGCGTCTCTGCTCTACTAACAAAAGAAACAGTCAAAGAGGCGTTTAACTGTAAATTCAAAAAGGTTCATCTGTTCAATGACTAGATTTTTTTTCTTCCCAGTGACTCGAGAGCGCCCTGTTTCGGTGGTCCCGAACGCCCGGGAATTAAGTCACGATGTGGCGTTAATTTAAGAAAGATCAGTTGTTGAGAGAGAGAGAGAGAGAGAGAGAGAGAGAGAGAGAGAGAGAGAGAGAGAGAGAGAGAGAGAGAGAGAGAGAGAGAGAGAGAGAAGCGATTTATATAACTGAAGAAGTATCGAAAAAAATAACAAATTACTATGGTGATTTGTTGTGGGAAGAGAGAGAGAGAGAGAGAGAGAGAGAGAGAGAGAGAGAGAGAGAGAGAGTGATGTGATTTATATATAACTGAAAACGCAATGAAAAATAACAATAAATGACTAAGGTGGGGCCTTAGAGAGAGAGAGAGAGAGAGAGAGAGAGAGAGAGAGAGAGAGAGAGAGAGAGAGAGAGAGAGAGAGAGAGAGAGAGAAGTGATTCATATATAACTGAAAACGTAATGAAAACTCTCAACAAACGACTAAGGTGGGGTCCCTTTTTCCCAGACTACCTGACATTCGTCGCACCTGGTTACAAAACGGGCGACTCCCCCAAGACAGCAATTAGGCCTGAACTTCCCAAAATCGCCCCCGAAAGAAGAAGGACCCTTCCGCCTTTTCCAGTGAAGTGTGGCAGCACGAGAATAAAAAAAAAATACATATAAGTTTTAAAAAATCTCTCAGCTGTTCAGACCGCATGGAAAACGGAGGCTACAGAAAACGGGAGGTGGGACTTGTCAACTTCCCACAGATTTTGATGGGGGTTACCTGCACTGCAATAGCTCAGTCGTAGGTAGGACTTCAGGCAGGCACGTTGCACGAGTTTACGAGTGGCCTACAAGTAATCAACAAGACTGCTACTTTTTTCCTTCGTAGCTGTTTTCACAAGCACTGATGTCATAACAGGTAAGTTCGTGCTGATTTTAAGTCAGGATACACTCGACAAATAGGGTTTATATGTAAACTTTGTCTTTGTAAACAATGTTTTGAGTTTGTTTTTATATTTCTTTCTGTGGTGTGTAAAATTGGGTTTATACAGTATTAATTATACTTATTTATCACTGCTTCCAAGGTTATACCCGTTACATTTCATACTGCCTTTTTTCTTATATATATATATACTGTATATATATACACTTATACGACATTAAGGCGTTTCCATGAAAAGTTACAATACAAGTCACTATCAGTCTAGTTATCAATGCAAGAACTCTGAAAATTTCATTATAGTGTCACGACAATTTCAGTCTGTTGTTATGAAACCGGAAGCACTGCTTGTCCAGTAGATTGCCAAGCCACGATAATGAAGCATCCAGAGTTGTTAACTATAGAGATTTGTGTTAGTGAAGTTTCTGGTAATATTTTTGCCCAAGATAGAGTTTAAACATTATTAATTCATTTGTTGTACAAACATCAGATTCTTTTTAGGTTTGTTTAAATAATAAATAATAAATTATTATTATTATTATTATTATTATTATTATTATTATTATTATTATTATTATTATTTAAAATAAAGACATTCTTTTGGACCAAACCGACACAGCAATTAACTTGCCAAAAATCTGTCACAAACTAAACGCCCCTAAGTGTTAAAAATTTGAAATCAGTGAAGAAGACATTAAGATACACGTTACAGACCATTCAGTCGATGAATAAACAGCCTACATGCATAAAAATTCTTAAACTTATGAGCATCACCAACAATAATACTAAAGGGAAGATTCTCCCACAACTGTACTAAGACTTCATGGAAACATATGAGATTCTCTCTCTCTCTCTCTCTCTCTCTCTCTCTCTCTCTCTCTCTCTCTCTCTCTCTATCTATCTATCTCTCTCTCTCTGTTTCCTTTTTTGCAGGAAAGACCTACATACTATTTGAATCTATTTACCATTTTAGTATGTGCAATGTGTACCACATGATAGCATTTTACAATAATTTTTTCCATTGGCGTCAATGTGCTTTTTTATGACACGTACTGTACTTGTTCAGCTTCCTAAAATTTCACGTTTCAGACAAGTTAGGTCTCTATCTAAAGATATGTTTATTCCTAGCACCTTTTCCCTCATTATTCACGTTGAAGTAACGTCTATTTCACTTCTTATTCTGATACCAAAGGAACCCAAACAGGGCGTGGCCAAGTGAGATAACTGAGATGTTCAATACAGGTAAACCAATCACATGTACAGGAACAGATTTATTTTGTGTCATACTTTCAACATAACGGCAACAAGTGCATTGGAGCGCTGCAGCTTGCAATATTTTACTTTCCCGAACGTTTTCGGTGCCTGAGAGAGAGAGAGAGAGAGAGAGAGAG
>NC_089767.1:31914508-31962008 GCF_040412425.1 Macrobrachium rosenbergii
TACAATATTTCTGTTTTCAATATCAAGCCTCTAAAGTATTAGCTGGTTCATACACCTACACAGGAGACTCATTAGCATCTCGTCCAACCATCCTAGGCCTACAAACACATACACATACACACAAACACACACACACACACACCTAGCAGGTCAAACCTACATTGCATATGATATACACAAGATAAATTGTAGACGGAAAAATCAGAAAAAATAAATGGAAAAGTGCGCTGGGAAGGTGGGCCTCCTCCTCTCTCTCTCTCTCTCTCTCTCTCTCTCTCTCTCCAAAACCCTCTTAAAAAAGGCGTGGCTGTGATAAGACGAAACTAATGACACTCGACGATCGTAGCATTTACGAGGTCAAGAGCCGGAGATGACGTAACCGAGTTCCATCCTGCCTTGAAAATAATTTAAAGAAGAAGAAGAAGTAGTAGCAGTAGTTCAGAAATTTAACAAAAATAAAAATAAAAAAGATAGAAGTGTGGAGACTTACCTAGGCACAAGACATCTTCACAGATACATCCGTTATACTCCCATATATATATATATATATATATATATATATATATATATATATATATATATATATATATATATATATATATATATATATATATATATATATATATATTACTTTACGTCCTATAATAACTCACGAGTTTAAAGTAACCATCCTATAATAACTCACGAGTTTACAGCAACACCTACCAATCTGTTATAAGTCTCGGATGAGTAGCCAAGCTGGGACGTAGAGGGGCGTGTCCTTTCACGGGGAATTGGATGGTTCAGTCAAGCCACGTGTTGTGAACTAACAGATTGTCTGTTTCTGTGTCTCTGTCTCGCTGTCCGTCTGTCTGTCTGTTACTTGCATCGAGAGAGAGAGAGAGAGAGAGAGAGAGAGAGAGAGAGAGAGAGAGAGTTGTTTCAATAATTACTATTATGATCAAATGAGAGAGAGAGAGAAATCCCTTTAATAAAAGAAATAAAGATATAAAAACACATATATATTATATATTATATATATATATATATATATATATATATATATATATATATATATATATATATATATATATATATATATATATACACACATGTACACACAATCGGATTCCTCATAAAAACTGTCCTTCACTTAGAAATGAACAGGCTTCCACTACGTTGATAGCAGCCCAGTGTCGAACCCACTAAGCTGCAGAGGCCTGCTCAGTACGAAAAGTATATACAATAATTCAAGTATCTGAAGACACTCCACTAATACATACGTACTGAAAGTAGCAGGAGTTTTACTACTGTAATCGTTTGTCAGCATAATATTCTATCAGCTCTACGACCCTTTAAAAATCCCTTCAGAAATTATAAGAAACCGACGAATTTCTTCGACTTTCTGCGTGACTGAAAAACCAGCGTGTCAGGAGGCAAGCCGCCCATGGAAGCCAAAATGAATTTTCACAGCACTGGTCCTGTTACAAATGCCTAATAACTGAAAACCCCGAAAAAGGGAGGGGACTGGTTTGTCTTTAACTGTAATTCAGTGTCTGTTAGTTTCCATCAAAGAATTGGGGTTTCTAAATTAGATAAGAGCGCGAAATTTTGATAGACAGAATATACAATTCAGGTCGAAGGCCAAGCGCTGGGACCCTATGAGAAGGTCATTCAGCGTTGAGAGGATGACTGAGTAAAAATGTTTGACAGGTGTGAAAGAGGTTGCAGCTAGAGTAAAAAATGTTTGAAAGGTGTAACAGGAGGGGCACCTTGTGCAGTTGCACTACGAAACAACTCTTAGGAGAAGGTTAAGGAAAGAAAGATGGAAGAAAGATAATATGAACGGAGGTACAGTTAAAGGAATGAAAGAAGTTGCAGCTAGGGGCCTAAAGAAGGGACGCTGCAAAGAACCCTCAGTTACGCCTACAGTGCACCCCGTGAGGTGCACTGATGACGCTACCCCCTCAGGGACGTTCCGAAATTTGGACACCGACTAAAACTTGAGCCAGACCGACCCCGTTAGCAAACTGTATTTATCTAGAGCAGTGGTTTTCAACCTTTTTGTGCCCATGGCCCTTCAGAATTGTGTAATGATGATAATATAATTATTATAAAGCATTTTCAGAACACTTTATTTGTTTTACATCTTCATTTATGGGATTATTTTTCAGAACACTATTAGTTTTGCATTTTCATTTATGGGATTATTTTTCAGAACACTTTATTAGTTATACATTTTCATTTATAAAAGAAAGCACTGGCCTGCATTTACTGTAAATGATTTTTCATTTTTTAAATACTATTTTGAAGATGTCCATGGCATGCCGCCCCTCAGAACTGGCCATGGCCCACTGGTGAAAACCACTGATCTAGAGCGTTTGAAACGGACGCAGTTATCATAACGGCCCCAAGAAACACAGAATTCCGTGAAAATACAAAATCATATTTATTCACTCGCACGTGAAAACATACGCATCGTTGATGGTTAACGAAGACGCTAAGTCGTTTCTACGACGCGTGCGCGCACAGACATTAACAGCAGCGAACCGCAACATACGTAAATGATCAGAAAAAAAGAGAAAATAATTTGCGCGAGTCTGCGGACAAATCTGTCGCAACGCCTCGCACCAGAATAAATGAAGCGCGTATTCTGAAATGGTTTTCTTTTTTTTATAAAATAGCTTTTATATACCACGTGTATTTCTGTCCTCCGAGAATATATAATCTGGGAATAGTTTCCATTATCATGGCAAAAGCAATAGTGATTATTATATTTAGCGGATGCAACTGCGTGCAAAATATCAATGCAAAAATTATCAAACAAGAATCAAATATTAATTTATATATAATAATCAGGTATCATTTTTATTCCAATATGCTTTGGATTTACGCAGCAGAAACGTGTGTGTGTGTATGTATATGTGTATATATATATATATATATATATATATATATATATATATATATATATATATATATATAAATAAATATATATAAATATATATATATATATATATATATATATATATATATAATATATATATATATATATATATAATATATAACTACAAACATATTTAGACAGTGTTCCCACACACATGACCATTCTAAATATAAACCATTTATAAACAATTACACCAATCAGATTTAGCCGCCTAATAACTGGTTCATATTTACCGGCAGAAATTAATTCATGTTATAAAAACAATTAATTTTAATAGCTCAAGTTGATGACAAAAAATATAAAATTACACATTTCCCCCGACCAACGTCTGAAAAATAGATAATTTCCAGTTATCAGGAAATGAAACAGATTAAATGCAATTGAAAAATCCCTCTGAATTTATGAACATGAACCTCTGACCTTGGAAGAATCTACTGAAAGGTCATATGTTCGTATATGCAATTTCGTAAAAACCTGATAAGCATTAATTTTAAGACACGAAGGGAGAAATATAGTGGTAATTACCGAAGTGGGGAAGAAATTATTGATGTGGTACAAAGGTTGTGAAGGTGAAAGAATATATCAGTGTCTTTTGAGAGATGGCCTATACATGTGAAGAGAATGCAGAACTATAGGAGAAAAGGCAACGGGCAGACCAAGAAAGTGTTGGCTAGTTTACATTGGAAATTAAAGATGATACTTCAAAGATTAATAAGGGTGAAAGGATAAATCATTGTCTTTAGAGAGATGGTGTGTACATGTGGAGAGAATTGGAGAACTATAGGAGGAAAGGCAACAGGGGACCATTAAGTGTTGGCTAGATTAGGAGGTAAAATTCAAGCTAATATTTCAAAGGTTAACAAAGGTGAAAGGATTTATCATTGTCTTTAGAAAGATGGTAGGTACATGTGGAGAGAAATGGAGAACTATTGGAGAAAAGGTGACAGAAAGACCATTGAATGTTGGCTAGATATATAGGATATTAAAGACCAGCTTTCTGCATGAATAAATGGAAAAACTGCCATGGAATTTCAGAAAATTTCAGAAATCAATAAAATCCTCTCCCAATCAGAGGTAACTGAAGCGTGGGTATAGAGAATGTGTCTCAAGCACTGATTCATTGGAGGTGTTGGTGGAGCCTCACACAAGGACTAATTAAAACTACACGCATCTGTAGCCGATTCCAACCGTACCAAATTACTCCGTTACAGAGAGGACCTTCATCAGGTCTGTAAGTCACTAGAAAACGCGACTGATACTCGTTCACGTGACGTGTTAATCACAACAGAAGAGAGACGAAAAGAAATTATTGCTTTTTTCTCTTGTCATCATCACATAATTATTTAGTGTTTTAATTTCCAACCTAAACTGATATAAATGCTGATGACCACAAGTCGTTTCGAAGGAAGTTTTTGTCAGGTAATCAGCCAACTCTGAGCTGAATACGTGCAGGGATTTCTCCTAGGTGTTCAAGTGGTTAGGCTTCATGACAAGTAAAAAATGCGCCGAAGTTTCTTCGGTGCAATCGAGTTTTCTGTAAAGCGCATAATGCTATACAAAACTCTCAGCCGGCCTTAGTGGCCTGCGTTGTTGTGCTGCCAGACGCACGATCATGCCTAACTTTAACCTTAAATAAAATCAAAACAAAACTACTGAGGCTAGAGGGCTGCAATTTGGTATGTTTGATGATTGGAGGGTGGATGATCAACATACCAATTTGCAGCCCTCTAGCCTCGGTAGTTTTTAAGATCTGAGGGCGGACAAAAAAAAGTGCGGACGGACAGACAAAGCCTTCTCAATAGTTTTCTTTTACAGAAAACCAAAAATGTCAAGTAATAAAGATTACAGAGCAAAATCTGCCAATGCTCTGTTAAAAGAAACAACTTACATAACTCACATAATACTTTTTTCTATCATTTCGAAAAGAAATGGATAAGTGCATTTCGATGCTCTACTATAAAGAAATAGAATAAAATGGTCAAAGATTTTATACAAAAACTATTCATATATAAAAATATCTTCCCTGATACAAACAACTATTTCTATAAAACACTATCTTGCCTAATACAAAAAAACTATTTATATAAAAGACTATGTTGCTTCATACAAAAAACTGTTTATATAAAATACTATCTTGCCTGATAAAAAAAACTATATAAAAAACTATCTTGCCCGATAAAAAAAACTATCTATAAACAAACTATCTGCCCGATACAAAAACTAATCATACAAAAAACTATCTTGTCTAATGCCCCTGAGTTCTCTGCAGCATCCAACTCACTCCTGTCATGTAACTATGATGAAACGCACTACAGTTAAATTTTTTTAAGTGTTCATAATCAGGACCACACGAACTTACAGTAATTTAAATATCTCTAACGGCACTACGAAAACATGGCAATTTTTCAATAACTGACTTGACTATACGAAGAATCAGCAGGCGAGTGTTTTCCAGTAACACAAAAAGTTGAAAAGGAAACCTGTACTTTACAATATGTCTAAAATAAGATTTATGATTATATGTCGATTTTAGTAGTACTGAGTATAGACCCGTATGATACTCATCAAAATAACCTTAACAATTAGGACAGAATTATTTTTTTCTTTGTCAAAATCAGCTGGTATGTCTCTGACAAGTGAATATCAAAAATAATGAAATCCTACTGATATTTTACAGAAAAATTAAAATAATTCTGTTCCGAGTGATAATGCTTCCAGGAAATGAGTCAAAACTAAAGCTAAATGCTTCCAGGAACTGAGTAAAAACCAAGGCTAAAAAAGAAGTAGAACTAATGAGATTAAAATAGCAGAAAGAAATCTATAGTTTAAAATCAAAGTTTTACTATAACTGGCGTTTGGATTACGACAGAAAGGCGCGACCTATTCTGAATTCTGAACCGTAAGACACAGAAATCCTTCATGGGATAAAATGCTGAAAATGATGAGAATGGAACTTCAGGACCGTTTCCTGAAGCAGTTAAGTAAAAGAGCCAGAAGTGTTCAGGCAACAATTTCTCCCACACAGCGATGAAATACAGCAAGATCCTGGGAACATCTTAGGCTAGAGGTTCTACTGAACTGAAAAATACAAGTTTTTTGTCAAAAACAGAATGCTATTCGATAAAACTGGCCCAAAGTGAGTATCCAAGAAGGTATGTGGCAATGAACAAATCAAACCTCAGAAATAAATAACATCCACTTAGAAGAATTGCAGACTTAAATTCTAAGCAAAATCGCCATTCAACAGAAATCTTTCACAGTCCCAATTGACCAGATTTGCTGAACAGCAGCATCATTATGCAATAAATGCCCCCCACACCGGTGGCCTGTGGAACAGTTTCCCTGAAGATGTGCAACTGGAACCCAAAAAGTTCGAGCGAAGATGCAAGGCATTACTAACTTACAACAATTCTCCTTCTATTTTGTTAATTTACTTACATTTTTATGTGTTTATTATTTAATAATTTGTTAATTTACCTTTTCTTTTCTACAAACTGATCTCCTATCTGTATTTCCTGTTACCTTCTGCCACTTGTTTTAAATGAACACCATAATATTCTTCGGGAGCTTGAATTTTAAGTCAACGCCCCCTATGGTGGGCTTGTTCCATATGAATAGGTTTCATCTTCTGAATATAATAATAATAATAATAATAATAATAATAATAATAATAATAATAATAATAATAATAATAACAATAATAATAAATAATAATAATAATAATAATAATAATAATAATAATAATAATAATAATACACGACATACACATCTCCAGAAGCTAGCTATCACCTTACAGAAGAAAAAGCAAGGATTTTTTGGGAGGGTAGAGGGGGGCTGAGGTGGGCCAACCCGGGGGAGAAACCCCGAAATCTCTCCCGCCCAATGACTTGCAACAGCACTCGGCCCTCTACTGATTTTGTGGGACACACAGCACAAGAAGAAGAAGAAGTCGGCGGTAAACACCGACGGAAGACACCAGACTCCACTATCGTGAGAGGACTCGATGACTGAGGTTCTCGGGAGCACAGAGACCAGCGTTCTTCTTCGACTTGGCAAGATTCTTCCCAAAGATTCTTCAGCAGAGTAGTCGACAGCGTTCCGCCGAATACGCCATCAGCTGGTCAGTGTTCTAATTCTTCTTTTTGACGTAGTGGTACGGGAGGTTAGGATCGATTTTACAAGGGGATGGTTGTTAGTTTTTGATTATTAAAATATGAAGCAAGATTTCTCTCAAACAGAGGAGTCAAAAGCGTTACACAAAATGCGCCATCAGCTGGTTAGTATTCTAATTCTTCTTCTTGTAGTAGTGGCAGGTGAGGTTAGGATCGATTTTTACAAGGTATTAGTTGTTGGTTTTTGATGATTATTTAAAGCATCTTATGCAAATAGAGTTCTTCTTCTTCTTTTGAAGTAACAGTATGAGAGTTTACGACAGATTTTAAAAGGGTATGGTTGTTGGTCTTAATGGTTATATTAAAACTTCATATGCAAATAGCTTCATACATACATCAGGATAAATATGTGTCCAGCACTCTTCTTCTTGAAGTAATGGCATTGGAGGACCTCCAATGACATTACTTCAAGACGAAGAGTACTGGACCTCTCAGTATCCTGATGCATATGTGAAGTTATTTGCATATGGATCGATTTCACAAGCGATTGGTTGTTGGTTTTTGATGGTTATTTAAAGCATCATATGCAAATAACTTCGTAACATATATCAGCATATATAGAGGTCCATATCTGTATCCTTGGATTTCATGAATTGTTTTTAATCAATGCACCACACTAAAACCCTGTTAGAATCTCGTTGAAATCCAGTTATTTGAAAAAAATTATGTCGATATGCAAATTAATTCCATAATCTAAGTGCTACCGATTCATTAAAAAAAGTCGGAGATTTATCAGTGCTCAAGCTATCTATCTATCTATCTATATATGTAACTATATATCTATATATATACAATATATATATATATATATATATATATATATATACATATACATATGTATATTATATAATATATATATCATATAATATATACATATATAAAGGTGATGGTAACTGGCTTCTGAAGGTATGCGTGTTTCATGTATATATTTTATTATTATTATTATTATTATTATTATTATTATTATTATTATTATTATTATTATTATTTGCGTACGAAAGTCAACGTTGCACATGTTCCTTAAATACAAACAATCTCAGTGTGATTAGATTCTATCGTAATACAATCATAAGGTTTGAATCGCTAAAGATTCTTTGATTTTTACAAACGAAATTAAGTCAAGGCGCTCAATTTTTTTATGAATGAAAGTCAGAATGTCGTGTAGAATGAATGATGTTTACAAATGTTTAAAAATTTCAGGTTTGGATGTTTTTGTAAAATATTTGCGCGCGAAACTTCTACAGGTGCTAAATTTATTTACTCAAAATTCTATCGCAATACGATCGTAAGATTTGCATCCCTGACGATATTTGATTTTTGCGAATGAATTTAAGGAGAGATGTTTAATTTCTTTATGAATGAAAGTGTGGATGTTAGGCTGAATGAATGATGTTGACATATGTTCACTTATTTCAGGTTTAGATGTTTTCGTAAAATATTTACCGGCGAAACCTCTAAAAACGCTAAATTTACTTTATCCAAATTCTATTGCAATACGATCGTAAGATTTGCATCCCTGAAGATATTTGATTTTTATGAATGAATTTAAGGAGAAAAACTCAATTTTTCATGAATGAAAGTGTGGATGTCGTGGTACATGAAGTCTACAAGTGTTTAAATATTTCACTACGTTAATCACCTAGAAAAAATATGTATTAACAAAACAAAGCACCCTTTTTCCTCATTTCCTCTTCTACATACGCAGTTATTGACGCGCATGCGCTTGTGCAAACGTGTCTGTCACAATCAGGTGCAACTAAGCCAGCTCCTTGCAATCTACAGTTTGTTTCCAGGTCATAAACTCCACAACTGGATTATGACGTTTATATCGTCTATAGCCATAAACGACTGAGTCCGCTTCAGGGCGGGACTTTTCCTCTGCTTCACTAGTCTGAATATATCTGATCCCATTCCTTAACAGCATTAAACCCTCTTTGTTATTGTAGGTTAGTGGGTGATCATTTCTTCTATGAAACTGTCACACCTACGCCCACTCCTCCTGTGATTAATTCCCTTATTTTTCAGTCTGTGGGCGTGTAGCAGGTGGAAAGGTGAGTTTCGAGGGTGAAGGATGAAAATGATTAATGTAGACGTTTATAAATAATGGTTTATCCGCGTAAGAAGACTGAGTATGAACGTGTACACAGATTGTACAATAATCCAAATGCATTCTTATGTATTGTACAAATCTGTAGGACAAATCTGACCGCAAATTAAAAAGTCAAAATATCAGTTCAGGAACGATAACAGTATGAGAGAGAGAGAGAGAGAGAGAGAGAGAGAGAGAGAGAGAGAGAGAGAGAGGAGTTTACACGCGACCCTTGGGAGGAAATGGGTAAGAGTTACGAGTTTCTTTTCTTCGCTAGGAGAGAGAGAGAGAGAGAGAGAGAGAGAGAGAGAGAGAGAGAGAGAGAGAGAGAGAGTAATCACATCATTAATTTAAGTTTTTACTGTTATTTCCACGTTATTAAACGAAGTCACAGCGGAAAAATATTTTTTTGAATAGAGATATGGATAGTGAGATGGCCCTCTACCTAAAACCAGTCAATTCTTAAGAACAGATTCAATTCGCTTCTTTAATTTTTTCATGTTCTTTTGCATGTCATTAACAGGATATTTGAACATTTCATTGCTAACCTTGAAATAATATGTACAGGATCATCTATGCAACACAAATATGCAACAAGGTCTAACAGTTCAAAGTCATCCAAGAAGATGATAAAAGGTAGCAAGTTTAATTAGTAGTTATATAATCATAGCTTACAAAGTCAGCACAAACATACATATTCAAGAATATTAAGTGTAATCAGTAAGACGCAAAATTTTCTTTCAATACACTAAACAAGAAGATATCCATATAACAGCATCAGCCAAAACAACCAACTCAATTTGTTTCAATTTTTCCTTCCTACAGAGGCACTCAGCTGTACACAAGATGAAAGCCTACTTACTACTCATCACTTCTTTATTCGTGTCAACATCTGTGGGACTGTCTGTTCAGAATGCTACAAAGACGTCTGTGCCTATTAAAGAACTCCTTGACAACATCACAGTTTCTGGGACGCAGTTTTTTCAGAAGTTGTCTAGCAAGGGCCCTCTAGTCGCCAAAAATCACAAAAATGTTGGTGATCTTGTATCAATTGTAAGTAAGCTACAAACTGGAGAGTTGTCTTCTCTTAGTCAACTGTTGAATGACAAGTTACCCAAGAGTCAGCTGCTGGAGAATTTAGTTGATGCTCTGGGCATCCAACATGACTTTGTTAAATATCTGGAGAAAATACTGACACTCACCAGCAAGCTGGACCTCAAGTTGTTGAATTCACTAGCATTAAGAAAAGGCAATAAAGTACCTAAATTCACAAACAAACTGAAGGAGAAGAAGAAAGGAGGTGATTCAGAAGCCTCCATCATCACAAATACAAATCCTGCCGCTCAAAACGAAGAGGTTTCAGTGGAGAGCATCTCTACCTCAGCTTCCAACATATGGATGGTCACAAAATCTCTATGGCAGAAAATTCTCTCTCATGTTAAGGAAGAGAATTCTCTCTCAGCATTTATGGAAATGCCCCTAGTTCGAGTGATAGATTACGCTCTAAGTCTTGGAGATGACGTCAGCCTCGTGAGCTTTCTCGCAAAGAAACTTGACCCATCGTTGGCCCAGTTCGTGGCAGAGCAAGTCAGTCCATTCCTGGGTCCTTTCAGGAACTTTGAAAGCTTTTACACTTTCCTGAAAGAAAACGGTTTAAATGGGATTCTAGATTATTTTGGGACTAAAAGATTCAAATACACTTTTGATACAATGAGTAAAGTTACTACAGCTTACCTTGAGGACACTATGACAGACGACATAGTCGAGCAATACATAAACTTCATTTCATTCAATAATACAAACCTGCATCACTTCTATGAATCCATTATGACCGATTTATACACAACGGCTTATGAAGAGCATCTTAATACTACTGTCACGAACGGGACAAGGACAAAACGTGGTGTCCTTCAGGATATCGCAAATTTGTATCAATATAACATGGATTCTGAATACTCCCCTTCAGATTCTCAAAGTGCAAACCGTTCATTTCACTCAGCCAGTTATTCATTAGATGATGGCAGCAGCGTCTACGATGAGAGGAGTTCTAATTACTCACCAGACAGCGGAAGCTATGGAGGTACAGGGTCCTATTACGTACCAGACAGTTCATATCTGAGGGATGCCAATTCAACAGACTCAACAGACATAGATCCCGCCAGCAGACAGCTGGCAAGATACGGAGTCAGTAGTGGCTATGTTTATGAACCTGCCAGAGACGGGTATGGTTATGGAGGCGGCGGCGGCTACGGAGGTGGGTATGGAGGAGGCTATGGCATGACGATGGACCCTTACATGATCATAGGGTCACTCATACTGGGCTCGATTCTGGGATTTCTCTTGTTCCGAGCCCTGAGGGGCACCCGCAGAGGGAGGAGAGACATCAACGACGGGTCCCTGTCCCTGTGGGACTCGGATGTCCCCAGCAGGCTGTTCTGGGACAGCAGTGGAAGTGCTGAGAGAATGAAACGAAGTGCTCTGGAGTCAAACTCCACCAGCAATAAAGAAACCAATAAAAATGGAGAGCCTAATATACCGGGACCCTTAAGAGGAGAAACTTGGTCAACTGACCCTCTGATAGGGGAAGATTTTCTAGAAGACTTTCTTGACGAGAATGACATTGCTGACCACCTAAATCATCTCTGGGAGATTTACCAGAGGAGCAGCCAGACGTCCTGCGTCCAGTCTCATCTCTGTGGATTTATGGCTGGAAGCACTGCTGAGCATCTTACGAGCAAAGACTCCAGTGTGACACTTCTAATGTAAGTTACTGATAGATTCTTCACTTTCATGTTTGATACAAGTGCACATAACTATTTCCCTTAATGTAACCAATAGCTCTTGTTTTCTTAAACCTTAATCATTTATGTGGTTCCTTCACTTGTACATTTATTACAAACCAATGACTTTCAAAAGCTAAGAAAATGTATATTTTCATACATTTCAGGGCATCTCTGAGTAACATGATAGGAGTGACTGGACCAGGTCAGCTAGTTGACAACGTGACCCAAAGTCTGGCCATGGGTAGTTCTTACTCTTGTCCCAGTGTCTCCGGCTGCCACTTCAGGATCTGAGTGAACAGAATGACTTCCACCTCCACGTGAACTTCGCCAACAGAGGGTACCAGGGCATCTGTTCTCAGCTAGACTAGACACTGTACTCAGAAGTATCCTGGAGAGAAATTGTATTCTACATGGTCCTGTCAAACATAAATTTGACAAGATACTGTATTCGACATGGTCCTGTCAAACACAAATTTGGCAAGATATTGTATTAAACATGATCCTGTCAAAAACAAATTTGGCAAGAAATTGTATTCAGCAAGATCTGTCAAGCACAAGTTTGGCAAGAAATTGTATTCAACATGACCCTGTCAACCACAAATCTAGCAAGATATTGTATTTGACATGGTCCTGTCAGACACAAATTTGGCAAGAAACTGTTTTCAGCACAGCCCAGTCAAACACAAATTTGGCAAGAAATTGCAGTCAGCAAGATCCTGTCAAACACAAATTTGGCAAGATATTGTATTAAACATGACCCTGTCAAGCACAAATCTGGCAAGTTATTGTACTTAGCATATTCCTGTCAGACACAAATTTGGCTGACAAAATATGCAGGATAGATTCCAGATGGTGCTTGAATGTCGAGCTGGTTTGGCTTTCACCAATTTTGGCTGACACTACCCCTAGCTGACTACTTCTCAGCCTGCAGAGTAATGGTGATCTTAGCTGTTCAGTAAATACCTCATCAGGATTTTCAGTGGAAGCAATACTGGCTATTCTATCAGGATGCCAAAGTAGGGCATTCTGTACTCCATAAGGCAATCAAATTATGCACTCATATATATATATATATATATATATATATATATATATATATATATATATATATATATATATATAAACTATATATATATAAAAAACTGCAGTATGTTTGCATTATAAACATTGCACTTAATCAGAAGAATCCACAATTGCACATTCATTTATTACCGCTGTAAAAATAAATATGCACACAATATTCCTAGAAAGCAGTGTACTCCATAATTTTACTACCTTTCTAAATTCTGAAATTAATATTAAGGACATCTGTAACTGATTAGCAATCTCTCTCTCTCTCTCTCTCTCTCTCTCTCTCTCTCTCTCTCTCTCTCTCTCTCTCTCTCTCTCTCTCTCTCAGACACATATGCACCTCTAACCTAGATATATTTCCTTTGTCTCTATTACTGAAGACTGGTTGTCACTGGTCACTTAAGCTAGTTTAATTTTTTTAAACGAAATTTAAAAAATAGAATACTAATGCGAATTGTATAATAGCAAGTATTACGCCGTCTGTTTAACTAGACCAATAAAATTTGAAATTCAGAAAATGTTTAGATTATTCTACCTACCAGAAGTGTTCGGGAAAAAAATTATGACAAAGGAAACGTTAGTTTTATATACAGAAAAATAATTCGCATATATAATGAATCAAGTGTATATATATATATATATATATATATATATATATATATTATATATATTATTTAAATATATATATATACATGCATATGTATATATATACATATATGTATGTATATCTACATAATCCAAAACCTTAAGCTTTAAAACTGTTGAGTCTTCTCCACTGACAAATATAATTAGTATAATTATTATAATTACCCTTTGATTCATTATGTCTTCTGGACCTCAATTATCTTAATGAAGGCCATTTCTGGGTGGAAGTTTCTTTGGGAGGTAAGATAAAATTTTAATAGAAGAATATTTGTCAAATCTTTTGGAATGAAAGCAACTGTTGCTCTAAAATTTCCTTTATGAATAAACCTATAAGTAATCCCTGCCTATCTGATCAGTCATGACTAGCGTGACTAGCCTGAATTTTAAAAGAAGAGGATCAGTCAAATCTTTTGGAATGAAAGCAACATTTTCCTTATGATTCTACTTAAAGATAAGACCTGTGAATGTCTTTCCATTCTTCACAGATTTCAGAGTCTTTACGCAGTTATATCTATCTGATCAATCGTGATTAGAGTAAATAAGCAAGTCATCTTTCACTAGTCACAAGTAAAATGAGCAGTCGATTCCAAAATCGACACTTTGTGGGTCTGAAAAGGAGTTTGAACCCTCGACTTCCAGCATTCGACCAACAGACTATTATTATTATTATTATTATTATTATTATTATTATTATTATTATTATTATTATTATTATTATTCAGAAGATGAACCCTATTCATATACAACAAGCCCACCACAGGGGGCCATAGACTTGAAATTCAAGCTTCCAAAGAATATTGTGTTCATTAGAAAGAAGTAGCAGAAGGTAATGGGATATACAGTAAGAAGAGATTACTTATCAAATAACGAAAAAATAAACAAATAAATTAATCAAAGATATTGGCGCCATGGTGTGGCGCAGTGGTATTATTCTTGGCTACCAGTTGAGAGGGCCGGGGTTCAAATCCCGCCACTCACTGATGGCTCGGATTGCGCCACTGAAAAAATCTGGCAGCCTGTCAACCTAACGGTCTGAAAAAACCCGAGAGGTTCGGTAGGAAAATAGGTACCAGCCCTCGGGCAGGGAAGTTAAACCATGGGCCTGGCGACACACTGGCCACGTGTCATAGGCACTGGGACCTGTCGGCCCCACTGGCTGTCGGCCTAAGAAACAGGAGATCACCGCCTGTCCTATGAGCCTACAGAGGCCCAGGAGGACTTGAACTAACTTAATTACTGACATTATTACTGTACGAATCTCAAACCTGCTACAGCATCTAAGAGGATGAATAATACAGACTCTTATCATTCTGGGGAAGCTGATCTTTGCTGATAAAATTAATATTATATCATTGATATCATTAACACCGTTGTTGCTATAATAATGATCATCATAGTTGCTGTCATTGTTATCATTATTCCAAAATACACATATTATTATTCTAAGAATTCAGTCAAATGAACCAGTGAATGTGCCCAGATATTCTAGTAAATGGAACGACAATAGTAGTGCATTCTTCTAGATACTCTAGTAGAGAGAAAATAATAGTATATACGTCTAGATATTATAGTTAAACGAAAATAGTAATATATACGTCTAGATATTCTAGTACATAGAGGGAAAATAGTAGTATATTCTTTTGCATATTCTAGTAAAGAGAACGAAAATAATAGTATTCTTCTAAATATTCTAGTAAACAGAGATCAAATAGTAGTATGTACATCTAGATATTCTAGTAGAGAGAAAATCATAATATATTCTTCTAGATATTCTAGCAAATAGTTAAAAAAAGTAGTGTATACGTCTAGATATTCTAGTAGGGAGAAATTAATGGTATATTCTTCAAGACATTCTAGTAAATGAAGGAAAAAGTTAAGTATACCTTAGTTTTATCAGACCACTGAGCTGATTAACAGCTCTCTTAGGGCTGGCCCGAAGGATTAGACTTATTTTACGTGGCTAAGAACCAACTGGTTACCTAGCAACGGGACCTACAGCTTATTGTGGAATCCGAACCACATTACACCGAGAAATGAATTTCTAACACCAGAAATAAATCCCTCTAATTCTTCACTGGCCGGCCGGAGAATAGAACGCGGGCCTTGGCGAGTGCTAGCACTTCTCACAACTTAAAATAACCTCAAGATTCTCCCAAATGGTCGATTATAAACCTTATCAATTTATCTAACTGCCTTTGGTGGTCAACTTAACTGTTATTTATCTTATAAACTTTATATGCGAAGAGTTAGCTAGAGCTGAACACCAGTTAATCGAAAACCCACGTCAACTAAGAGTTGAGAGAGAGAGAGAGAGAGAGAGAGAGAGAGAGAGAGAGAGAGAGAGAGAGAGAGAGAGAGAGAGAGAGAGAGAGAGTTTTAGTTCTCTTCAAAGTAGTCAGACTCTTGCATATAAATATCAAAATGAATTTGCTGCAGATTAATCATGAGACTCTCTCTCTCTCTCTCTCTGTATATATATATATATATATATATATATATATATATATATATATATATATATATATATAATATACAGTACATATGTATATATAAACTGTATATGGTCTCTGCGTTTTTTTGGGATGAAGTCCAACATAACTGCAAACCCCAACAGTCGACTGACCACCAAGTACCTAAAATTAACTACTAATATCAAAATAAACAAGTTGGTTTTCAAGGGAACAAGACTCAACCTAAGGGATTATTATTATGAGCCAATCCTCTCACATAAGGACACAGACAGGTGAGAATTTCACGAAGAAAACAAGTGGTTAAAATGTTGTATACAAGCCACATAACATGTTTACGGGTGGCTAAATATTCCCTAAGCTAAGTTACAAGAACCACCTGCATGGCGAGAAAATAAAAGACCTTTACATAGACTCCCATGGGGAAGCACAATTTCGTTGAAGTAATATAACCTTCATTCTCTCTCTCTCTCTCTCTCTCTCTCTCTCTCTCTCTCTCTCTCTCTCTCTCTCAACTTGCTGGCTTCCTAGGTGAATCACCAGAACTAACAGTGAATGGAAGAAAGAGACACTGCATTTTTGAGTGATAATCCTTCTATAATTTCCTTTATACTAAAATTTTTCTTATTATATGTATCCAGTTTCTAACTGAGAATACTTGTTTTAAATGCAGTGATTTATTTCTCAGGCAGAATATTGGTTTTCTTATGGGCACTGACCCCGGCTAAGAATTTGCTGACCTAGTTTTACATTCTAAGCAACGGCAGTTATATAAAGCAACACCTGAACAAAATTTGATGTGTATAGAAAATTCAGTAAGGTATTTAAATATATTGATGATAAAATGTTTCTCAAGAACTTAACAAAAACTGAGGCAGAAAAAGTATTATATATCCAAATGAATTTGAGTCTACTAGGAAAAGTGATTATTCATTTTTATTTTTAGCCAAAAACAAGAATCAAAACAGCTATAATTCAGTTACAAAATCAGTGATAAATGCAGACAAAAAATATATGCAAAAATTGATAAAAAAAAAATGCCTATAGGACATTCAGTAAACCAAATCCCTGTCTGATCCTCAACAGTTCTCTTCTGCTGCATCAAGATTTGGATGACTACCCAAATTCGACGAAGTGATCCGTGACCCATGGTAGAGACAGGCGTTTCACCAAAAGCTCTGACAGATGAACCTTTGTGTTATAATCAAATTGTCTGGAAGACGTCTAGACAGATGCAAATTATGATATACGTTTGCTAATTCGTGTAACAAGTGTCTCTCTTAAAAATGCCATTCTGAAATCAATCTTGACGCAGGAATTAGTAACTGAAATGGGGTCTAGTGAAATCAATCTTGACATGGGAACCAGCAACTGAAACAGGGTATAGAAATGCATTTTCAAACTGGTACTGGCAACTGAAACAGGGCCTACTGAAACAAGACTTACCGAAATCAGATTTATGCAGGAATTAGCAACTGAAACAGGGCATATTGAAATCAATATTTGCACAAGAATCAAGAACTGAAACGGGGCCACTGAAGTTAATATTTACGCTGGAATTTGGAACTGAAACAGGCCCTGCTGAAATCAATCTTTTCACGGGAATTAGCAAATGAAACAGGGTCTACTGAAATCAATCTTATGCGGGAATTAGCAACTGAAACAGGGCCTACTGAAACAATCTTTATACGGGAATTAGCAACTGAAGCAGGGCCTACTGACACAATCTTTATACGGGAATTGGCAACTGAAACAGGGCCTACTGAAATCAATCTTTATACGGGAATTAGCAATTGAAATAAGTCCTACTGAAACCATCTTTATACGGGAACTGGTAACTGAAACAGGGCCTATTGAAATCAGTCTTTACACGGGAATAATCAACTGAAACAGGGCCTGTTGAAATGAATCTTTACACGGAAATTAGCAAATGAAACGTGTCCTATTCAAACCAATCTTTACGTGGGAATTAACCACTGAAACAGGGCCTATTGAAACCAATCTTTACACAGGAATTAGCTACAGAAAGAGAGCCAACTGAAACCAAATTTAAACGTGAATTAGCAACTGAAACACGGCCATTGAAACCAAACTTTACACGGGAATTAGCAAGTGAAAACTGGGCCACTGAAATAAAACTTTATGCGGGAATTACCAACTTAAACAGGCCTGTTGAAACCAATTTTTACGCGGGAATTAACAACTGAAACAGCGTCTGCAGAAATCAGTCTTTACGAGAGAATTAGTAACTCAAACACAGACCATTGAAACCAATCTTTACGCAGGAATTAGCTACTGAAACAGGGCCTACTGAAACCAAGCGTTAAAGCTGGAATTAGCAACTGAAACAGGGCATTTGAAGTCAATCTTTATGCAGGAATTAGCAAGTAAAACAGGGCCTATTGAATTAACAACTGAAATGCAATTTTTGATTTACAGAATGAGGGCCAACACCCGTTACGTTTCGACGAATGCCTTCTTGAGAGAGAGAGAGAGAGAGAGAGAGAGAGAGAGAGAGAGAGAGAGAGAGAGAGAGAGAGAGCAACTTTTGAAATGTAGAAAGAGGGCCAACACCCGTTACGTTTCAACGAATACCTTCTTGAGAGAGAGAGAGAGAGAGAAGTTAAACGTTGCCAACAAACGTTATGCCACGTTCACGGAAGAAGAAGAAGAAGAAGAAGAAGAAGAAGAAGAAGAAGAAGAAGAAGAAGAAGAAGAAGAAGAAGAAGAAGAAGGCAATGATGATTTCGCTTCCCGCCAATTAAATGTCAAGCTCAGTTGCGCTTTTCGGTCTGAGGTGACATCAATTTACTTCGCTGGATGACTGTGTTCTCGGTGCAAATAATATCCAGGGAAATAAATGTTCTTTTCCTGAGCCTCGGGAACGTTATCCACACACACACACGAGTAGTCCTTCAAAGGTAAATGTTTACGTATACAAAGGACGAAATCTTCTGCCTGTTTTTTTAATGTCAATAATCTCAAGAGAAAAACTGTTGTTGTTATGAGTCTCGGGAACGCTACACACACACACACACACACACACACACACACACACACACACACACAGTATTTCTTCAAAGATAAATGTTAAACACACAAAGGTCGAAATCCTACCATGTTCTGAAATGGACCCAATCTTGGCATAGTGTGGAATATAGACCTATAATTTAAGGCAAAGGCCAGGAAAGTGCTGGGACCTTTGAGGTCATTCAGCGCTGAAAGGGAAATTGAGAGTAAAGAAGGTTTATTTAAAGGTATAACAGGAGAAAAACCTCCTGCAGTTGCGCTACGAAACAACTGTTAGGAGAGGGTTGAGGAAAGTCAGATGGAAGAAAGAGAATGTGAACGGAGGTACAGTAAAAGGATTGTAAGGGGTTGCGGCTAGCGGCGTTAGGAAGGAACGCTGTAAAGAACCTTAAGTGATGCCTACAATGCACCGCGTGAGGTGCACTGACGACACTACCCCCTTACGCGATGGACCCAACCCTCTTCTTGAGATTTTGTCAGTATTTCAATACGATCTACGACAGCGTGTTAGAAGTATACCTTAGTTTTCCCAGACCACTGAGCTGATTAACAGCTCTCCTAGAGAGGGCTGGCCCGAAGGATTAGACTTATTTTACGTGGCTGAGAACCAACTGGTTACTTAGCAACGGGACCTACAGCTTATTGAGGAATCCGAACCACTTTATAGCGAGAAATGAATTTCTATCGCCAGAAATAAATTCCTCTAACTCTTCATCAGTCGGCCGGAGACTCGAACTCGGGCCTAGCAAGTGCTAGTCCACAGCTCTACCGACTCACCCAATGAAGAGCTGAGCCTTGATTTCCACTTGCCTTCATCTCAAAAGCAATTTAACCCGCGAACTCTCTAAAAAAAATTGCAACTCATAGCACCAGTAATACGGTAAAAAAAATCCGTTGCTTGCGGTTGCATGCACACCAAGCAGTTATCACAGTTCCGCGCATGCATAGCAAAACACACGATTAAAAAAAACAAAAGCACAACGCCATGAAAATCCTGAGATACGCTCAGTGGAGAATACCAAAATGACCGAGCGTGATGAAAAAAAAATCATTTTTGGAAATTATTTTTTTAATATATATGTTAAACACGTTCGCCGATCCGTGCTTGGAAAAAATTAGAAACCGGTGATTTATGCATTATATGAGACATCGGAAAGTTGATATGGAAAGAATTTGGAAACAGCAGCTTTCTAATAGGACAGGTGACTGATATCATTTTTCCCGAAGCCGAACCATTAGGTGTAACTTGTCATAGGACTGGTTTTATTATTATTATTATTATTATTATTATTATTATTATTATTATTATTATTATTATTGCCTCGTAATCAAGAAAAACAGGCGTATTATTGCCTTATAACTGGTATTATTATTATTATTATTATTATTATTATTATTATTATTATTATTATTATTATTATTATTATTAATTAAGAAAAACAGGCGTATTATTGCCTTATAACTATTATTATTATTATTATTATTATTATTATTATTATTATTATTCAAAACATAAACCCTACTCATATGGAACAAGCCCACCACAGGGGCCACTGACTAGAAATTCAAGCTTCCACAGAACATAGTGTTCATAATAATAATAATAATAGTAATAACAGTAATAATAGTAATAATAACAATAATAATAATAATAATAATAATAATAATAATAATAATAATAATAATATTATTATTATTATTATTATTCAGAAGATGAACCCTATTCATATAGAACAAGCCTACCAAAAGGGCCAATGACTTGAAATTCAAGCTTCCAAAGAATATCACAGTGTTCATTTAAAAGCAATTACAGAATGTAACAGGAAATACAGAAAGAAGAGATCAGCTATCAGAAAAGAGAAAAATAAATTAAAAAATGAACAAACAAATAGATAAGAATGTAAGTCTATTATTATATAACAAACGGTGAATGGCTTTATGGTAGTAATCCATTATTGAAATCATTTCTGTACTTTCACGTACTACAGATAAACGATACAGCAACATAGCTTTCACAGTAGTCTGATAACTGCTGTACCATCAAAATAATTAATTCAGTACCTATGGAATGCGCTATAATCCCTTTCCCATATAACAGATAAACGAGATTTTAAAAATGAGCCCGATACCAATGATGGTTTTTGTATGTACTTGTGATTTATAAATACTGAGGAATCCCCATAAGCAAGTATAAGGTATCATTGACCTAATATCTGGCTACAACCAGTATACGCGACTCATTGCTTGAAAACGATGAAAACAATGAATAAATGTATGTATAAGTTGTTTCTTTAACCGGAAAGAATAAATATCTAAATGAATAGTTATTAATGATACTTACGGCCCTCCCAATTTATCTGTCATGCATGTCATATAAAAAATCCTATTCATATTATATACACATACATACATATACATATATATATATATATATATATATATATATATATATATATATATATATATATATATATATAGAGAGAGAGAGAGAGAGAGAGAGAGAGAGAGAGAGAGAGAGAGAGAGAGAGAGAGAGAGAGAGAGATTTATAGCCTACTGACGATGGAAAAAAGATTTTGCAAAGGAGAGAAAAAAAGGTCCCATTTGAGAGAGAGAGAGAGAGAGAGAGAGAGAGAGAGAGAGAGAGAGAGAGAGAGAGAGAGAGAGAGGAGAGAGAGAGAGACTATTTTGCAGAGAAAAGAAGGGTCCCACTTGAGAGAGAGAGAGAGAGAGAGAGAGAGAGAGAGAGAGAGCCAGGATTTATAGACCTACTGATGGAAACAAGATTTTGCAAGAGAAAAGAAGGGTCCCACTTGAGAGAGAGAGAGAGAGAGAGAGAGAGAGAGAGAGAGAGAACAATCAGGATTTATAGACCTACTGACGATGGAAACAAGAGTTTGCAAAGGAGAGAAAAAGAAGGGTCCCACTTGAGAGAGAGAGAGAGAGAGAGAGAGAGAGAGAGAGAGAGAGAGAGAGAGACAATCAGGATTTATAGACCTACTGACGATGGAAACAAGAGTTTGCAAAGAGAGAGAGAGAGAGAGAGAGAGAGAGAGAGAGAGAGAGAGAGAGAGAGAGAGAGAGAGAAACAATCAGGATTTATAGACCTACTGACGATGGAAAAAGATTTTCAGCAGAGAAAACAAGAAGGAGAGAAAAGAAGGGTCCCACTTGAGAGAGAGAGAGAGAGAGAGAGAGAGAGAGAGAGAGAGAGAGAGAGAGAGAGAACAATCAGGATTTATAGACAAAACAAGATTTTGCAGAGATTTATCAGACCTACTGACGATGGAAACAAGATTTTGCAGAGAAAAGAAGGGTCCCACTTGAGAGAGAGAGAGAGAGAGAGAGAGAGAGAGAGAGAGAGAGAGAGAGAGAGAGAGAGAGAGAGAGAGAGAGAGAGAGAGAGAGAAACAATCAGGATTTATAGACCTACTGACGATGGAAACAAGATTTTGCAGAGAAAAGAAGGGTCCCACTTGAGAGAGAGAGAGAGAGAGAGAGAGAGAGAGAGAGAGAGAGAGAGAGAGAGAGAGAGAGAGAGAACAATCAGGATTTATAGACCTACTTGACGATGGAAACAAGAGTTTGCAAAGGAGAGAAAAGAAGGTCCCACTTGAGAGAGAGAGAGAGAGAGAGAGAGAGAAAGAGAGAGAGAGAGAGAGAGAGAAACAATCAGGATTTATAGACCTACTGACGATGGAAACAAGATTTTGCAGAGAAAAGAAGGGTCCCAGAGAGAGAGAGAGAGAGAGAGAGAGAGAGAGAGAGAGAGAGAGAGAGAGAGAGAGAGAGAGAGAGAGAGAGAGAACAATCAGGATTTATAGACCTACTGACGCTGGAAACAAGATTTTGCAAAGGAGAGAAAAGAAGGGTCCCACTTGAGAGAGAGAGAGAGAGAGAGAGAGAGAGAGAGAGAGAGAGAGAGAGAGAGAGAGAGAGAGAGAGAGAGATTTCAGGATTTACAGGCCTACTGACGATGAAGCATGGAGCTTGCAAAGGAGCGAAAAAAGGGTCCCACTTTTGAGAGAGAGAGAGAGAGAGAGAGAGAGAGAGAGAGAGAGAGAGAGAGAGAGAGATCCCAGGAATCTCACGTCATTGTGCCACTATCCATCAATTACATACGGTCATGCCTCTAACTCTTCAACCCGACGCGGGTCAACCGTTTTCACAAATGGCTGTCGACAAAGAACCAATGGGAAACCGCCGTAGATCTCCACCGCTGCCGAAAAATGGTCCAGGAAGGTTCCAGGAAACCTCTTCCCGGCCCCACCGAGCTCCAGTTCCCTCCTCCGGAAAGGGGCGTAGCGTCGTCGTGACTTGCATGAAGGAAGACTAAGTACGCCTCTTGGATAAGGGGCGGAGCTAGAAGTCATCGAACGCGAGTGGCTGCCTCGATGGGAAACAGTAAGGTTCCCGGCATCGAGGGATCTTCTTCTTCTTCTTCTTGATACTTCGAAGGCAGAACTTCTTCGCCCAGTTTGGCTTCAGCTGCTGGAAAGTTGGGGAGGCGGCTAAAAAAAGGCTCTGGAAGCGAGACTCCTGAGACGACTAACAGTTCTTCTGGGCTTCTAGAAGATTTAGGCTGTTGACACGAGATTCCTGGACTGCCCAAGGTTCTTCTAGACTTCTGGAATTCGGAAGATAAAGGTTCTGAAAGCAAGACTCCTGGAACGGCTAACGGTTCTTCTGGGCTTCTGGAAGATACAGGTTGTTGACGTGAGACTCCTGGAACGGCCAACAGTTCTTCTGAACTTCTGGAAGATAAATTCTCAGGAAGCGGGACTCCTGGTTTGGGAAACAGTTCTTCCGGACTTCTAGAAGATAAAGGCTCTGGAAGCGAGACTTCTGGAACGCCAAAGGTTCTTCTAGACTTCTGGAAGATAAAGGCTGTGGACGAGAGACTCCTGGAACGGCTATCAGTTCCAGGCTTCTGGAAGAGAGCTGGAAGGCCTTGGTGGCGAGACTCCTGGAACGGCTAAATAGTTCTAGGATTCTGGAAGAGAGCTTGAAGATTGTGGAAGCGAGACCTGGAACGGCTAAACAATTCTGGGCTTCTGGAAGGGGGCTGGAAGGTTCAATCCTGACTGGACGCACACTCGGTTACCAATAACACATGGCCAAGATACCACGCAAGAATATGTCACCTCTTCGATATTCTTCCAAGGTAAGTTCCCAAGCGTTCGTCAGATTTAGTTGGTATCATTTCAGGTTAAATGGAGGTAATTGTCGATCGCAAATTCTTAATGAAGGTTATATATATGTATAATATATATATATATATATATATATATATATATATATATATATATATATATATAAATGTTTCATATAACTTTCCAAAACTTAGTCAATGATAGTGACAGTCTAAGAAAATAAACCACCATATCTGACTGACATCTCTTTAACTTTACATCACCACTTGATATCTTAAGAATTTGTATTATTATAGAAAGAACAGCAATGTCCTATCGTTAAACTTGCTCACGAAACATACTATATCGACCGTTGATAACACTGAATTCTTGTGAGAATGATTCTATATGACCTTGAAATGTTATGGGATACTTACCTTTCAGGAGTCTGGAGTCTCATTTCCTAGCAACCGGCAAACTGCGATCTGGGCGTCGTCAGTTTTGAGCAGTCTGCAAAAATATACAATTCATAATTATTCTGTAGGAAATCTTGAACACTTGATACATGACAGGGACTGAATTACAAAGAAAACAGTACTGTTTGACTGATAGATTATGAAATTTAGGTCTTGATATGACTGATAATGAAAAGGTGAATGATAACAAACTCCACCAGTAAAATTCAGTGTTAAAATATGAAAGTAAAAAAATGAAGAATGGCATTAGATAAAAACCATAAAAGATAAATATATATACAAATTATATATTAAAAATATATACTTAATGTATCAAATAAACACGACAAATCTTCAACAAATATACTAAATTATATCTCATTAAAAAGATCAGATTCTCTCAAATAACCCATAAGGTTATCTACCTCAACATCATCATTTAAAATCTCTAAAACAGTCTTCCCCGCTAATAAGTACTTTGCTGCTTGGGTTAAAAGTCTACATAATCAAGGATATATTATTTAGGATTTAAAAAACTCAGAATATTCTGAATGTTGCACTGATTTTAAGACGTACAATTTAATGTCGACACTGGAAAATTAGGATCTGCAAACTCTTCGTTCAGTATGATAATTTAATCACTTTTATTGACGGTACATTAAATGCTGTAGCAGGACTAATTTACAACAAGATTCTAAAACCTTTTGGAAACAGTCAGATAAGAATTTGCATACTTTTCCTTTTAGCAATGCAGGTCTACAGAAACCAACCAATAACACTGATCTGATTCAATTTCTACCCAATATCTCAAAGAAAATTTGACAATCAATATATTTAAGATCTTAAAACCTTTGTAATTACGCCTATTAACGAGCTATTAAGCAACTGGTTGCAGATATAAAGCATCTGTCACACTGGTAAATAAGGCTTAGATACATTGTAAAGTTTCTTCTCAATAAGCCTGAGAACTACCCAAGGAATCCTAGGGTCCAAAAACCTATCAATTCTGTATTCTGTCACAGTTCACACATCAAGTCTAGGGTCCATAGGATTATCAGTTCTGAATATATACCTCATAGTTTGCATGGCAATTCCAGGATCGAATTCCAGATCCTTCAAAAAAGTATGAGTGTATTTTCATGAAACTTTTCTGGACGGAAGACCATTGGTTAGGATTTCAGTAGGTCTGGATTTGATTCATGGACCACAACTGCTGTGAATGGTCCTAGACCATCACAAAAGCTCAAAGAAGTTTCTTGAAAATTTGCCTATAAATTTATGCTTAAGATTTTATTCTGCTCAAAAGCACCTTGGATATATCGTAACTTGTTATAACAAAAACTTATCAGCTTGCATTGCTGATAATATTCTCATGGATTTTCACTGAGGTACACAAAATTTTGATTCTTGTTTATCATCCCACAATGACATCTGAAAACTAAGTTATATTCTTCGATTTACAGAAACTGCTGCTCTTCATAATGACAGTGTCCTTTCTGTTAGGAATGGGTATTCCAGTCAGTGCTGAAAACGAAGAATCAGCACAGAACATGGAAACCACAACAGCACAGTATGGATTCAAGATCTTGAAGGAACTCAGTGAGAAATTTAGAGGTCATCTGAATTCATCACTGATGAACATGGAAGGCCAAAACAAAAGTCTGGACGTTTCTTCACTGCTGGGAAACTTCATCACAAAAATTGAAAATGGGGGAAGTAGCAACATCTTCAGTAAAAGCAGCATAATTGCTGACCTCAGCGGCCAGATTACAAAGTTTCTGGGGCAGGGACATATTGGTTCAAATGAAACAGACCAAGGTATAAAGTCAACATTCATAAAAAATCTATTCAAAGCAGCCATAGACGATTTCAGGACCGGCAGCAACCAAGGGAATGTGAAATCCTACATTTTCAAGACACTCCTTGATCAGATACCTGACACAGAAGATCTGCAAGACGTCATTTCAGGCACCTTGGGCATGCATAGAAAATTTGGTAAAGCACTGGCTGAAATCGTCGCTGCCATAAAGCATGTAAACAGCCAAGGAATGAGTAAAGCTGTGAACAAAAACAAAGGTAAATATGATAACTCAAATGATAGTTCTCACAATAAAGGCAGCCAAGACAATGAACTGGAGCTCAATGATGCCAACAAGAAGTTCGTGGAACTGGCCAAGGATATATTCTCTGAGGAATTTGGTACTCTAGACTTTTTCCAGCAATATTCAGGTAACGACACCCACACACCCCACTCAGACTTATACAAACCAAGTAACATCACTACTTCTGGCATCTGGATGATGGTCAAGTCCACGTGGCAGAGAATCTTGTCTTACGTGAAACGAGAGAACTCTCTAAAAGCTTTCATGGAAATGACTCCAGTGAAGATCATAGACAGGATTCTCAGTCTGGGAGACAATGTGAACTTGATGGGTTTTTTAGCAACCAAGCTGGATCCTGACTTTGCTCTGTTCTTAACCAATGAAATTAACCCATACCTTGGCCCTGTACGAGATCTTGAAAGCTTTTACAGCTTCCTGACAAACTTTGGTCTGAGTGGCATCGTCGATTACTTCACCTCAGAGAAAGTTGGCTACACCCTGAACACCATGACTCGACTGATGTCAGCTTATTTACAGGACACGGTTTCAGATGATCTGGTTAACGAATACATTGAATTCATATCGTTCAACAACACAGAGCTAAGCAATTTATATAAATCGTTTGTGACAAGCAATAAAGATAACTCAAGTACCGATGAGGTCAGCGGTTACCGTCGTTTTAAAAGGCAAGCAATGAAGGATATTGGCGATGCCTTCAAGTTCTTCACCGATTACACATTTGGGTCCAGAAGTGGGGAAGATGATGCGGTGGGATCCAGAAGCGGAGAAGTTGACGCAGTGGGATCTAGAAGCGTAGAAGCTCCTGAACCAACAGAACAAAGCTTCTCAGAAGACCTGACGCAAGATGGGATAGCCAGGTCTGGCTATGGGGGTTACGGCTACGAGACTAGCAAGAGTGGAGGTGGATACGGAGGTGGTTATGGAGGTGGCTACGGAGGTGGATACGGTGGTGGTGGCGGTTACGGAGGAGGCATGATAGATCCTTACATCGCCTTGGGCGCCCTTGCCCTGGGTACACTCCTGGGATTCCTGCTGTTCCGCCTCATCAACGGCACCAGGAGACGAGGACGGCGTGACATCAATGATGGGTCCCTTTCGCTCTGGCTGTCAGACGTCCCTGAAAAATTCTTCTTCTGGGATGCGAACGACAACGAAATTAAACAAGAACACTCATCTAACAACGACACCAGGGAGGATTTAAAGTTGCCACCAGCTTCTCTCAGGGGTGATGTCTGGTCTTCAGATCCGCTGGTTGGCGATGAATATTTCACTGAAGAGTTTGAAGAGGAAGATATTGCTGACGAACTGAACCAACTCTGGAAGATATACAAGAACAGCAGCAATCCAGCTTGTGTCCATTCACACCTGTGTCAGGTGTTAGCCAACAGTACAGCAGAGGACCTGACAGGAAGGGATTCCAGCTTGGCATTGCTTATGTAAGTATCAAGCCATTGCTATTCAGTTAGTTTAAACCTACAAGTCTGAGATAAAATGACATTCAATTCGTGTCAAAGTCACAATCAAATATCAGCTTTCAATATGATGATACATTCATTTCAATCAGTTTCTTTCACCCCACATTAGATTCTTGCCAAGTATAACCTAAACACTGCCTTTACCATGTAATTCTGAGATAAAATGATATTCAATATATTTACATTAAAGTCTAAATATTGTTATCAGCTTCAAATAAGATGATACATCCATTTCATTTCTTTCAACCCACTCTAAATCCTTGCCAAGCACAGGCTAAACACTGCCTTTACCATATCACAAAAATCAAGAACTCTTCTTTAAAACATGGGTGTCTGCTTTGAATCCACTTTGTAGAATCTATACAATCATCTCTGGTACTCATATATTGTTCTTCACCACAGGGCATCTGTAAGCAACCTGATGGGCGTGGTGAGATCAGGACAACTGGTGGATCACGTGACACAAACTCTGGTTGTAGGAGGCCCCTACACATGCTCCCCAACTCTCCCCACTTGCCAGCTCCTTCTATAATGTCCTGCAAGGCGTGAAGTTGAACTAAAATCTAGTGGCATTAATGGACCTCTTGAACTATGAGAAATACAAATCGCCTTTATTTATTATGATAATTGAAAACGTAAGTACTGTCACTAAATGATCTTCAGCCTCACAACAAATTGTGAATCAGTTTGGGATGCTCTTATTTTTAGAAGGATGAATCAAATGTTAACCCTTTACAACGTTCTGATTGAAAGAAACTTTATATTGGAAGAAATTTTGTCAAAGAGACACCCATGAACAACTGATTTCTGAAAGAATTTCATCAAACTCTTAAAGGAAACCAGACAATACAGGAGAAAACAGTTTGGACTGCCAAACTACAGCTGGGTAACAAACAAGCTACAGTAATAATCACCAAAGTAATCTATGCACACTGTAAGAATCCTGAAAACTGACCAAAACTGAAAGAAAATACAGAACAGACTGACCAGCCTGAAATACAGACAACAGCTAATTCTGAAACAAGGCATTTGCTGCTGGTGATGAAAAGCAAAAAATTATAATATTCCATCTTTTAAAGAGCTTGAATACAACAGCTAAAATAAAGGGTTTGGACTTCACTCCAAAAATGGAATGAATGGCATAAAAGTCCAGGATCAGCACAAGGCTATATTGAAAGAATTTTGTCTGGTGCTGCCCATCAATGTTTGATGTTCCCTCTGTCAAGTATGAAAATACTTTTTAAAGATTAGTTTTGCAAATATATGCATAGCAAACAGCTTAGTGTAGTCAGCATAATTCTTGTGAATTCTGTTTCTTCTTGGTGTCAAATTAAACTGATCTGGAACGAATGATAAGGAGTGAGTTATTAGGTTAGGTTGTGTTCAACCTACAGTATTTCAACTTATTAACTTGATGCTTTTTTTTTTATCTTGTGTAGGGGCAGGTGATCACAGGCATTCTGTGAGGAAGGACCTTAGTAGTAATATGAGGCCTAAAGTAAAAAAAAAAAAAAAAAAAAAAAAGTACTGTAATTCGTAGTAGTGTAACTTATTACTGAAGTAGTATAAATTTGTGATATTCCACATCAAATTGTATGCCCAGTGTAAGCAAAAATGTAGATGTTGTAATTAAAAGCTTCAAAACCAAAAGTTTTTTCACCGATTGCATATTGATTCAATTAATCGTGTTCCTGCCAACATTTTCCAGTTAGGTTTAATGGTAATGACATGGAAGAGAAAACTTTCATGTTAGTTATATGAGTTATATGAGTTATATGAAAGTGTGTGTGTGTGTGTGTGTGTGTGTGTGTGTGAGAGAGAGAGAGAGAGAGAGAGAGAGAGAGAGAGAGAGAGAGAGAGAGAGAGAGAGAGAGAGAGAGAGATCTGTAAAAGTTATTGCTTATACAGACAATTTCCATATTTTGTTTGCAGAGTCTCACTTCCAGAGTGGATTCTACATGTGAAAGTTGCATCCTTCTTACATGACTTTTTAATTTCTTTATGAACGTTCAACCCACAGGAAACAAAGTCTATTTACCTAGAGTTATAAAAGCGAAATTTTCTGGAAAAGGCTCCCTCATTCTCCCCATGTCCTCACAACCACTACAATAATCAGTTACCTAAGCTAAATGTGACGAAACTTAGTTAACTGAAGTTACATTGTTCTGTTGTAATGGAAAACTACTTCAAGAACTTACCATCTCTTGGTGGACGAGGCAATATCATCGAAACTGACTGAAGTCCAATTCTGGAAGGTCAAATCATAATAAATGTGTAATAACTTAGCCAACAAGCATTACTTGAAACTAACGAGGTTACTTAGGATAGGCTGGGGATATATTATATCTTTGTTAGGACACGCTTCCCTGGGTGGTTAATCTGCTGCCACTCATTGGACAGCAACCAGAGGTTTCACAATAATTCCAGTAAGTGGGTACATAGGCTAACATAACATTACAGACTAATGAATGTACATAGTTCACTTACCAGATTACACTGACACTGATATATAATAATACTTACAGTAGGCAAGGGAATGGGAAAGGGATTGGTTAGTATTTAGTTTTAGGATAGCTGCTAGAATAAGGATAATTTAGGAGAACTGCCTAAAGCAACATTTAGCCATGTACTCTGCAACATGGCTTCACACACGCTGTTGCTATGCTGTCTATATAGCACCCTCTGGAAATTATTTCTACCCACTACAATTACGTAATGTTTCTCATAAAGAAAATATTAGATTTGCTTTTATATAATACGAAGGAAACTGGAAGACATACCTCTTTATTATTTATATACATATATATACAATCATATAATACTCCATTACAAAAAGGCTTCCATAGTGTGTGCAATGCTTTGGGGGAAGACAGGAGATGGCTCCCTTATCAGTTAGGACTCACAGAGCAAAGCCAATCTGGGATGAATTATTGTACTTCACTTACATAATCTGTGGCACCCTGGGTCAGGTTAGGTTGGAGGTTGGGGGCCCCTCTTGTCAGCCAGGTAAGGGCTTGGCCTAAGTTAGGCTACACTATGGAGTATAAGGTTATTTTATGACTTACTGTGCTCTGAGTTAGGTTAGGGAGGGGGTTTCCCTGACACTCTAGGTTGGGTTAGGTAGGCTGTATCCCCAAATTATTGTTCTATGTTATGTTTTTTGTAATTGATGCATTACTCATGCATTTTTTAGACTGCTTTCTTGTGATTTATACATTTGATTTATGAATTTCAGACCATTCCTGTGGGTACATTTCACTATTTTTGGTCAACCACCTCCCCCCGCATCTAAAATAACCCTACCAGAATTGTTTTTTAATATGTCGGGGGGTTACACAACAATAACAGCCAGAAATAAGCATCTAGAAAAATATATGGCAAACATATCTATTATTTTGAAATAAATGTACTGTAGGCTATACTATTACCATTCAGGCTTTGATGCAATTAAAAAGTACTGTACAGTACTGCCATTTTGAACTTTGGTACAATTAAAAACAGACTAATACAACTTACTGAGTAAACATGAAAAGCTCCATATCAATTAGCCATCATTTCTTCAGTAATTTTGATGTCAACAACTTGGTAACTTCCAGCCTCGGGCATCAATATTTTTTCTTAATTATCAGCTGCAATGGGCACTCTTTAATTACCAATCACTGCCCATACACTGTAAAGTATTCACATTGTACCCCCACGAAGGAAACGTGCTTTAAGTGAAATTATTGTTTTAACCACAAATAAAATTGACATCGTGAGATCAACACTCAGAAGACGCCGAATGTAAACAATCCGTGACGTCAAAGAAAAGGTGGAGAGCTGAAAATTCATCCTTGGCAATTCTTGATTACTAATCCTTTTTTCTGGCTTTCAGCACTTTAGAATGATATAATCTTTCAGAAGTATTATCTCTCGTAATTTTATTTACACCCGCATGCATATCAAAACATTCTAGGCCATCTTTCCACAATGAATAAGGATTTTTTATAAACTTTCAAGATCTACCCTCAAGTTCCTGTTCCTTTCTGTGTGGAATCATGAATGAACGCCCCAAAATCAGTCAATTCTTCTTCTACCTGCCAATCATTGGTCGACACTCCAACCATACATTTACTTATGTATCTTTACTTTCTACTCGCCTTCTTTCATAAACCACGCTTTATTCAAGATCCATTTTCTTATTACACAAATCTGTGCCTAAAAATCTTGTCCTTGCGTATTCTGTGAGGGAAAAAGGTACCTCAAATGACAGACGAGCCTATGACTATCATATTCATGTCACGATGACAATTAATAGAACGGCATTCTTGCTATTATGAGTGTTGTGCAAAACACCAAACTGCATTGAGGAATGGGTTTTTCTGCTCCATATATTATGCATGCAATAAAAAAAACACATAAATGTAAGTATTTATGTATAATTATTTGGTATATGTATAAATTACTCATTCAAACACTGGAATTAGTGGCTTATTGCTTGACATATTTCGACAGACATATATGATCTATGTTAAAAAGATTAGCCTGTTATATGATACGGATAAAAATCTCAAGGAATAACCCAGGCACATTGTACAGGCATCAACATTTACACAAGTTATATTTATATAAGTAAATATCTGCATATGTATTGCTAAATTTCTGATTATGATATGGTATACAATAATAATGTGACGAACAAACTCTTTTTGTTGTTCACAAAAAAAAAAAAATCTTAAAGCTAGGAAGTGAACATTACAAAAAAAAGTTGTTTACAAAAATGGATACATAAATTACTTTGGTAACTGAGGTCGACAATTCCTTATTCATTGTAATCTGACATAAGGAAAATATGCAAGAAATTATTCTCCCATAACATCAGTCATACAAACCTATAAATATTCCCTCTCTCAGGAACCATAGAATTAAATATAGATCGTAAATATTACATAAAAATAGTATTACATATAACATAAATAATAAAAATAAATTATGAAGTTACATCAAGACAATTAATAGAACAGCATTCTTGCTATTATGAGTGTTGTGCAAAACACTAAACTGCTCCATATACTGTATTATATGCGATAAAGAAAATCACATATACATGGTATAATTATTTGGTATATGTATAAATTACTCATTCAAACACTAGAATTAGTGGCCTATTGATATAACATATATGATTTATGTTAAAAAGGCATATTGATAAAAATCTCAGGCATTGTACGTGCAAACATTTACACAAGTTAAATTTATATAAGTAAATATCTGCATATATATATATGTATATATATATATATATATATATATATATATATATATATATATATATATATATATATATATATACATACAAATTTCTGATTATGATATGGTATACAATAATAATGTGACGAACAAACTCTTTTTGTTGTTCACAAAAAATCTTAAAGCTAGGAAGTGAACATTACAAAAAAAGTTGTTTACGAAATGGATACATAAATTACTTTGATAACTGAGGTCGACAATTCCTTATTCACTGTAATCTGACATAAGGACTTAAATATAGATCGTAAATATTACATAAATAGTATTACAAATAACATAAATAATAAAAATAAATATGAAATTATCTCTCGTGACAAAGACCAGCTTCGTCGTCTTAAATTAATTCAAACTTACTTTGGAATTTCTCCAGGGACTCTTGACAGAATTACCATCTTCATCCCGGCACTCAGAAAGGAAACAATATATTCTATGGAACTTGACCAGAAAGTGTCACTTTGGCATTGGGAATGTGTGGTACCCTAGATTTTGTCTTTTTTCTTTTTTAAATGACCTGAACATGACTACACATCATTTATGTACTGCAATTCTATCACAAGTAAAGTGTCTTTTATACACTGCAGAATAATAAGTTCGTCTTTTACACATTGCAGAGGAATCAGTTTCTTTAATACCTAGTCTTCAAAGAGAGGTTCCAGTATTCTTGCATGATCACCTATCAGCTCCATTCTCCAAGCAACACTAAATACCCAAGTGATCAGCTCTATATCTGGATGATCTACTGCCTTCTTTTTGGACTTCTAGAGGCAAAACCACCAGCAGTTTCTTTACTGTGATCAACACCAGCTAGACCAGGCGTTTTCCTTGTGTACAGTGGGCGATTTCCCTGTCTCTTGTTCTCACACCCACAAGACCACCATCAGAGTCATTCTTAACTGGCTACACACCACCCAGGAGACCAGGCGTTCTCCCAATGGAATGGGCTGGCTTCATCCGTTTTCCAGCTGGGCGAAGGGACAAGGCGCGTGAGTTGCTTTGAGAGGTAGATCATCATCTTCTGCAACCTTCGACTCTCTTTCGCGGATAAGTTATTTCTTTCTTCTGGGTCATCTGGAAGAAGAAGTATGAGAATGTTTTTAAAGGGCTATCACGTCAGGATGAGATCTTGTTATGTATGACACTCTTCTGCAAAAGTTCTAAAGGGTACCGTGTGTTCTAAAACACACTGCTACGAAAAATAATATATTTCAGTAAATGAGAATAGTTTCAGCATACACAAACCTCACGAACATTCCTTTAGAAGCCTGTCATATGTAAGGAGTTTCTTCCTTCCTTTAACAAAGGATGCCTTTTCTTATTCAGAAACTCATTTTAAACCTGTGAGCAGCACCTCCCACCTAGCTTTTACGAACTGTATGATTTTCTTTATCTAAATCATAAAGTGTCCTGCCTTGTAAAGCTTCAAATTCAGCAGTTAAGGAAACAAAAAAATACATGGATTTAAATTCTTACCTTTAATATTAAAGAGCCTGATTTTCGTATCGCTCCAAAGGTGATTGTTCAGGATTCTCCGCACTTTAGGTTTCCATTTGAGTTCCTGATTACTTTCCAGTTCTTTCCACTGTATGTAATCAGTGCCTGTAGAGGTGGCTTCCTCATCCGTTTCATTATAAGACTGAGCTCTGTAATTTCTAGGTCTTAGGGGGCCATCTTCAGAGAGTGGGATTGACTCCCAGTCGTCTGTCTCTATATCCCCAACGAGCATTTTGTAGTCTGCGAACCTGTTGTAAGATTAAACACCTCACTAATTTGATGATAACAGATCAGTATAGAGCTTTGGAACCTGAGAAAAACCACAAATTGGAGAATAATATATTTGAGGAATCCACATACACTTTTGGAGTCTCTTGCTTCCTCTGCAGTGTGGAGACACTCCACATTGAAAAGGATGTAGGACGCTCTGAAAGTGTATGTGGATTACTTACATATATTTGTTCTCCGATTTGTGAGTTTTTTTTTTTTAGGCTCTGTCACTAATATTTATTGTAAATTTGTACTGACTAAAAATATCCTTTCCCTTAGTCCAGCTTGTTGGGTTACTAAACCCAAGAGTTTATAACTCTCAGTCTTTTATGAGTCATGACAAATGAGGAGGGTCAGAAGAGCAGGGTTGAAAATAAGGGCCTGTAGAAATTGTTATAAAAGACCCAGGAAGCCTAAAGCTCAACTCACATCTGACTCAACTCTGAGGTTTTCTCCCATTCCTACCTTTGGACTGGATCCTTGTACTTCATCTCCTTTATTTTCTGAATCCACCTGGCTGTTCAACCAATCCAACTTAGCTGAAAGTGCCCCAGTGCTTGGCTTGACAACCCACATTTCATAAAATCAATCATTAACCTGGGTAACTTCCATCTCTTACCTGTAAGCTGACTATACTGTTACCAAAATTCAACACTGTTGACTATACCCTCTTTGAGATACTTCTCACCCCCATACAGTTCCAAATCTTATTAAAGCTAGTGTACAAATATAAGGATACCTTACAAAAGTTCCTTGCAGTATCCTGAAGTCATACCTGACACCGGCTTTGATGTTAAGGAAGTCCTCGACCGTGTAAATCATCTTCCTTCGAGAGGGACTCGCGATGCCTGCAAGGGCGTCCCACTGATTCAGCCCATCAACTGTGGGGGCTCTGCCTCCTGCAATGCTCACGATGGTACTGTACCAGTCAGTAACGTGAAGTAACCTGTTGATGACAGAGTTCAAGGTTTGGCTGTAAGGGAGTTTAGAAACATTCACATAGGTGAGTTTCAGTGTACATATTAAGTTGCAGTGGGAAACAATGCAGAATTTAGGTATTCCTGCTTTTGACTCGGAGATCAAAGTCTTTGTTTAAGTAACTGGAATTCAACGACACCTGACAATTAGAAAGCCATATACAGTACTGTAGTAAGTCATGAAGCTAGATAAGATAAGAAAGTAATAATCTAAGATATATCTAACTACTGTATTTTTGGCGTAAGTTATTCAGAACTTTACCATAAAACTTTACTTCAAACTAAGCACTCCTGTAAAATTACTAAAGACAGGGCAAACTCACAATACAACTGTTTTTAAGGCGACTTATGAGAATAGCCAAACTCCGTTCAAGAAGTTTAACCACAACAGCCAAATTCGATGTTTGGAATCTAGTGGTAAACCTTCGCTAAAACTGACTCACGATCAAAATCAATATGCACTGTATTAACCTCAACCTGACCATAAATTCAAGGGGAGGAAAGCAAAAGGCCCACTTTAAGAACACGATTCGAAAAAAATAATTAGCACATAAAATACTGATAATTTAACAAAGGGCACATTCAAGGCAGCACGACTATCTTTAGAATTACTGAAAGGAGCAGTCAATATTTAGGTCCAAATGATTACTAACTGGTCAGTGACGGATCCGGCGTTCCTCAGGTACGGCGAGTGAACCATAGCTGGGCCTCGCATTCCTCCCTCCCAGAAAGAACCCTTCCCACCTCGTAGAGGCCAGTTGCTTCCTGCGTGACGTATGGCGCCTCCGTTCTGTAAAGAAGTAAACAAACAGCCATTAGTCCAGAGAGAAACAGAAGGCTGAGGAATGTTAGCTCTAGAGAAGCAAGTGTCAACAGCAGTCACCAGCTTGTCGTTGCCTCCAACTACAAAGTTGCCAGATTATCTATGTTGAAAACAATCTAGCGTCTTGAAGATAAACACCGAGAGCTTTTCATAAGTTGTATTTCAACAGAGGTCTTTCACATTCACAATTGATTCCTGATCCCCTTTACCAGCCGAGAGCAACCAGATTCGCTGAACAGCAGCACCAACATGCAGTAGGTGTGCTTCGCTGTCGAACTTCTCAGTTTCGGAGGTCCTTTATTCCCCACATTGTTGGACTGTGGAACAGCCTTCCAGAGGATGTCGTGCAATTGGAACTTCAGAAGTTCAAGCGAAGATGCAATGCATTACTACCCTAATAGTATTCCCCTTGAGCTTTAATACATTTTTATCTATTTATTTATTTTTTTTTTTTTTAATAAGTGGGATCTCTTCTTTATTTATCATCCCTTATACCTCCTCTTACTTCTTCCTAATGAACACCATTATTCTTTGAAAGCTTGAATTTCAAATCAATGGCCCCTGTGGTGGGCTTGTTCCATATGAATAGGGTTCATCTTCTGAATAATAATAACAATAAATTGTAAATGAATGTCAAAACAGATCTGCAGTTCTGGAGGGCACACCTGAGGATGAGCAGTCTTTCCAGGACTTACCAGCTTTGCTAATGCATTCATTGTAGTACCACTGACAGGATTTACTTTCCAGTGCACTTCCATTTCATTTTCAAGTTGGTATCTGCGGTATTTATGCTAGGCATGTCCTTCAAAAAACATTGTTAGAGGCAAAAAAAAGTATTAGGAAATTTGAGATTTCAGTACTGAGAGGAGTATGAGTCAGACTCGAACCTTCATAGAATAGACCTATAGGAAACTAAAGGCCAAGAGAAAGAGAAGGTCTGCCCACTTCCCCCAAATCCCCCATGTAGGCGGAGCTTTGTCTACCTCCTTACTGAGTCAGCAGGTGAATTGCCGTAAGGAGCAGGTACCTCTAAGATACGTCATCGCCTACGTAGTTACCCCAGGTGAGAGGCGACTCCACACAATTGGATAGACCTTGCCTCTCTTGACCTTGAGGAAACTAATCCTAAGATGAATGGGGATTTGTAGAAGATAAAGCACAGGAAAGACAGTAATCGTTATGATAAAAAAATCTTACAATTAACTTTGCAAAACAGAGAACTGGAAACTCACGTCAGTGGTGAAGATGATGACTGAATTTTCATAGTGGCCAGTTTCCTTGAGAGCCTTGACTACTTTGCCAATGCCTTCGTCCATGGCTGTCACCATTCCTGAAGATGAAAGGAATTTGGGAAATCTTCCAACATACAGGAAATGGATTTGGGAAATCTCCAGACACACAGGAAGTCAATTTAGGAAATCTTCAAACATACAGGAAATTAATATGAGAAATCTTTAAACATGCAGGAAATGACTCTGAGAAACTTTCAAACATAGAAATGAGGTTTTATAGAAATTTATAGTCAAGCTACTGTGAAATCCAAAACATATCTATAACAAAATCTCAACCATGAGTCGTACATGCATGAGTCTATCAAATGTGCCCAAATTGATGCAAAATTCGTGAACACAGCAGCTGGATAAATTAAGTTTATGGCATGGCATAGGCCTATATGTGCTAGACCGCGTCATAAGAGTGGAAAAATCTAAAGAAATATAAGAAAGAGCGATGAGATTGAATAGGCAAAATTGATTCTAAAGGCAAAAATTGGAAAATAAAGGCAAAAACTGGAAAAAAATATAAAGAAAATGAGAAAATTCTAAAGATTAGCAGGCAAAACTGAAACTGAACGCCAAAACGGGTAGGCTACACTCTCCATACTGACCTAGCTTAACCCTTCGGTTCTGGTTACCAATGTGTTTGTAGACATCTTCATATTCCGGCGGGACCTGGAGAGGCGAATGGACGCTCTGGAAGGCCAGGTACATGAACATTGGGTCCTTGGGGTCACGTGACCTCACGATCTCCTCCGCTGTCGAAGCAAACAGATGCTGCGAAAAGAACACGAGATTTGAGAGCTTTAATCTTTTTAATAATAATTCGTACCCTATCCGGACCAGTTTTTATTTAATTCTACTTAAAGACATTTTAATTTATAATACGAGACGCTTTAAAGAAAATATGTACTTTAATTATATCAGATTTCAGGTATATGTCTAATTATTCCACGTCTTTCACTGATACTGTGTTTATAGATTCATCTTGTGACGTTCTGCGCATGCGCATTAAAAATTCTTGGATTTTTCTCGCTTAGTTAATTACTGATTGTCATTTCCACTTTTACTAGAAAAACACCCATCAGTGATCATTTAAATTTATTTAAGAGCTTATTTTCGCTAGTTTTAAAATCGAACACACTCAAAATTTGGAGATAGGCCTACAGTTTTTATTTTAAAATACGTTTGAGGCACCACCAAATCACCATTAAAAACCTACAGCCTTTTCATATATGACATGAATAATGAACAAGTTACTTAGGTTACTTAGATAAATTAGACCAAGTTACGTTACTAAGACAAAGTAAAGGATAAGTAGACCAAATTACTATAATTTTGCTAATTAAAAACAAAATCTGTGGCCCTATATGATTAATTTACCGCAGTTTTTCTCAAGAAAATGGGTTGAAATGCATGTTCTTTTTACAGTCAGTTGCTTACTTGAAGATTTTTTAACGAATTTTACATTTCCTTTGTTTTTTTTCTAGAAAAGCTCCATTTTGTCACAATAAGACACAAGATTACAATAGTTTCTTTTACATTAAATGGAAACGTTTACGGTCAAAACGTTTGGAGCCTTCTCGTTTTCTATACGAAACAGAAAATTTATTTTCAGCAGAAACTAAATTAAAATTTTTCCCATTCACCGGCTCTCAAATCACTTGTATTAAATCGCTTCACAGTTAAAATAATTCTGAATAAAAGACAATAAATAACATAGAATAAAAATATATGAAGGAAAAAGTAAGTTAAAATGCAGACTGCAACTGAGGAGTTGCAAAATAAAGCTTATTTTCATAGAAGGAAATATATGCCTACGATACAGCCCAATTCAGACCAGAGTTTCATTAACATACTACAATAAGATATTAATAGGACTTCACTACTACTACTACTACTACTACTACTACTACTACTACTACTACTACTACTAATAATAATAATAATAATAATAATAATAACAACAGCTGTTATTATAACAACCAAGAACTTACTGCTGAATACACGCCTTCCTGAGTGTCGTCAAGCGCTGTGCCATTTCTCAGGTCTAGGTAAGCAGTCTTACTTCCTTTTAAGATGGAAAAGGGTGAGAATTAAAGCAATAAGTTAGATAGAGTTCCTATATATAAAAGCCATAGAAATAAATAACAGTCAAAGCTTAAAATAGTGTCACTAATGTAAGCAATACAATCTGAAATTATCTGAAGTTTGCTTGAACATGAAACTAATCATTCTAAACACACACACACAGGTATACTTATATATATATATATATATATATATATATATATATATATATATATATATATATATATATATATATATATATATATATATTTGAGGCGTTACTGATTCTCGTCAACAGAAGGCAACTCACTTTTCTTATTCTTCTTCCTCCCAATTCCTTCAATGCGCGACGGTTCCTTGTGTGTAAAGTGATCTTCTCCACCGCCATAGAATCCGTAGAAGGTGTCAAAACCTCGCCTTGTAGGAGTGTAGTCCCATGAGCAGAAACCCAGGTGCCATCTAGTGGACGATAAAGGAATCACAGGGGTGCTGAGTTATAGATTTAGTCTCTCTATATTATTATTACTGTTATTATTATCAATCAGAAGGTGAACCCTATTCATATGGAACAAGAGAAGAGACCTCACTTATCACAAAGAAAAAATAAATTAATAAATAGATAAAAATGTTGTACAAAAGGGAATTATGGCCGAGTACCATTTCGTGCAGTGATAAGATATATATAAATGGGGAACTGATTACAAAAATAAAACTGGTATTAATGAACAAAATTATCAAAACAAATTTCAAACTGATTAAATATGAAAGGAAAAATTAATCTATCTTCGATATCCCACTTTCAATTGTTCACTTTTAACCAAATAAACAAAACAAATTTCCCCTAAATCAAAGGATTTCATATATTGTCTTTATTATTATTATTATTATTATATTATTATTATTATTATTATTATTATTATTATTATTAAAAATATTATTATTATTAAAAATAGCGGAATTCTAAATAACCTTCAACAAAATATATTATTATTATTATTATTATTATTATTATTATTATTATTATTATTATTATTATTATTATTATTCAACATTTCGTTCACTTACTTCCCCACGGCGTGGGTAGAGTACCCAGCCATCTTCAGAAGCTCCGGAAGTAGTTTGACCTTCAGCGGAATGCCCCGTGGTTCCTCTCTCTTCACGTTCGCGTCCTTTGGGATTCATATAAAAATAATTATGAAACAATTTTGGAAAACAATTATGAAAAATAACTTTGGAAAATAATGCTGAAAAATTACTTTGGAAAATAATTATCAAAATAATATTGGAAAATAATTATGAAAAATATCTTTGTAAAATAATTATCAAAAATAATTCTGGGTAATAATTATGAAATCTTTTTATATAAATCTCGAACTGTCAAAGAAAAATTTGATAATTCAGCAAAACGTTCCAATATTTTTTTACAGGAAAAGTTTTTTTCAAGAGAGAAATAAGAGAAAGTAATGGAAGAGAGAGAGAGAGAGAGAGAGAGAGAGAGAGAGAGAGAGAGAGAGAGAGAGAGAGAGAGAGAGAGGGGCAAAACTTAACTTAGTACAATAATCTCACGTTTGATACCAAGCAAATACCGTATGTGGTACCTCTGACAAAACAGGAGAGAGAGAGAGAGAGAGAGAGAGAGAGAGAGAGAGAGAGAGAGAGAGAGAGAGTAAAGCCACAATTACCCTAGTACAATATTCTCACCTTTGATGCCAAAAGCAAGTACCCTATTTCGTACTGTACCTCAGACAAAACAGGAGAGAGAGAGAGAGAGAGAGAGAGAGAGAGAGAGAGAGAGAGAGAGAGAGAGAGAGAGAGAGAGAACCATCATTACTCTAGTACAATAATCTCACGCCTGATACCAAGCAAGTACAACACTTGTACCTCTGACAAAACAGGAGAGAGAGAGAGAGAGAGAGAGAGAGAGAGAGAGAGAAGGGCACCACGTACCTGAAATCCCATCGTGAATGGGTATCTGCCCGTCAGGAGAGCAGTCCTAGTAGGGGTACATCTAGGAAGAACGTAAGACTGATTCAGAATGACCCCGTTCAAGGCGAGGTCATTTAAGTTGGGCATTACCACGTTAGGATTGTTCCAAGATACATCATTCCATCCTGTATAAATTGTATATTATATAACATATGTATATTTATATATGTGTGTGTCTCTGTAGTCTATGTATATGTACATACATATATATATACATACATTTATATATATATATATATATATATATATATATATATATATATATATATATATATATATATATATATATATATACTGACTTTTTATCACATCACCGTGATTCATATACAATCAGAAAGCTACAAACGTCCTTTAATATCCGACTGGGTTAATGCGTCCCTGTAGTCCTGAGTTCCTGTCCTTCGTTGGTTCGAGCCCACGGGACGGCGTACTTATTATCAACTAAAAATTCCCCTTCGGTAACATATATGAAAATATATTATTTCCGAGGTAGAGCGAATTGGATATTAAAGAACGTTTGTAGCTTTCTTATATATATATATATATATATATATATATATATATATATATATATATATATATATATATATATATATATATATATATATACCTGTATATATATATATATATATAATATATATATATATATATATATATATATATATATATATATATATATATATATGTATATATATATATATATATATATATATATATATATATATATCTATATATTATCATATTATCTGACACAAATTTGGACACTATAATAGTTGAAATTAGCCTCAAATTTCTCTTGCTTTCAACTAGTCAACACACCTCTCTCTCTCTCTCTCTCTCTCTCTCTCTCTCTCTCTCTCTCTCTCTCTCTCTCTCTCTCTCTCTCTCTCTTCCTGATACACACAGACACATGTAAAAATTAATTTTCATTCCAACCAGGCAATCTCTCTCTCTCTCTCTCTCTCTCTCTCTCTCTCTCTAGCAGTAAGATAAATCACTCATTTTTTTTAAATAACAGAGTTGGTAAATCACAAACAGGACCTCATTTCAATCACAGAAACAACCACTAAATAAAAATCACATATTTCCATCAATCACCAGTTAAAACAGAGACGAATTCGTGAGATGAGAAACAACAAATAAAAATCACGAAATTAACATAAAAATCATTTAATATAAAAAGAATTTTTTTATAAACTCACCCAAATCATCAGCCACTATCACTATGACGTGAGGTTTCTTCTGCGATATTTCTGTAGTATTCAAGGTCACAGATTCTCCAAATAATATCGCTGTTGTCAGCAGAAATATCCAGTTATTATGCTTCATCTTTTAAACCTGAAATAATAATAATAATAATAATAATAATAATAATAATAATAATAATAATAATAATAATAATAATAATAATAATAATAATGTTTGGAAGCTTGAACTTCAAGTCAATGGCCCCTGTGGGCTTGTTCCATATGAATATGGTTCATCTTCTAAATAATATAATAATAATAATAATAATAATAATAATAATAATAATAATAATAATAATAATTTTAATAATTACGGTTCTGTCAATAATAATAATAAAATAATAATAATAATAATAATAATAATAATAATAATAATACTGTAAATATTAAAAATATTACTTATTACGGTTCTATCAATAACTAGATCAGACTAGATGTCCGGTAATTGTCTATTCATTCCGAAATGACATAATATCTGCTCTGGTTTTCATTTCACGTAACTGGGTTATCGAAATACCTGAGAAAGCTCATTAATTATTTACCTGTTCGCTTTGGCAAGATTGGAATGTTAAATTATCGGTATGGAGAGATACCACAGGTTTTGAGCAATGTTTTGGAAAGGATTAACTTTCTTTACTTGGGATACAGATAACTTTTTTTTTTTTTTTTTTGTAAATTAATAGCTTTCTTTATTCGGTAGATAGATGACTTTCTTGAGATGGTGAGTAGATAACTTTCTTTATTTGGTAGATAGATGACTTTCTTTGCATGGTGAATAGATAACTTTCTTTATTCGGTAGATAGATGACTTTCTTGAGATAGTGAATAGATAACTTTCTTTGTTTGGTAGATAGATGACTTTCTTGACATGGTGAATAGACAACTTTCTTTACTTGGTAAGTAAATCATTTTCTTCAGTTGGTAAGTAAATCGCTTTTTTTACTTAGTAAATAAATAACTTTCTTTACTTCATTTCTCGAGTACCATTTAGTTGCCTATTAATTATTTTAATTAATTTCTTAACTATCTAACTGAATGAAATCCGATTCAGTAACGAAAGTAACCTTCAATCATTACTGGAACCGAGAGAGAGAGAGAGAGAGAGAGAGAGAGAGAGATGTCACGCACTATAACTTTATTTTGGGTGGAAAAAGGTACACAAACCTTCTCATTAATGGTTATGGGAATTAAAAAAAAAATTTTCACTTTGAAATCTACAGGAAGCGGGGAATTAAGATTATATCTAAAAGTGTGTTTTTTCCTAAAGGACTTTCTATGAAGAGGAAAGGGGAAAAGCAGGTTATATAGATAACAGAACCATTAATAAAAATGACCTACATAGGGCTTCCTTCTTCTCTCTCTCTCTCTCTCTCTCTCTCTCTCTCTCTCTCTCTCTCTCTCTCTCTCTCTCTCTCTCTCTCTCAGATTGCATTCTCTGGTTACCAGTTACAGCTGATGTGTTAATTAAATTTCATTTTTAGAGGTTTACAGTCAAAGATATGTGAATAAAAATAAGTTTTGTGTTCACAAATACAAAAAATACAAAAATACAAAAGAATGGAATTTATTAAGTCAAATGTGTATTCCTTGAAATGACAGCAAAATTATAGCAAAATGATCATATGTATTTTAATAATTTACTTACATTTATCTATTTATTTATCCGCTTGTTAATTTAGTTTTTCTTTTTTACTCAATGGTCTCTTCTTTCTGTATATCCTGTTAGCTTCTGTTACTTCTTTTAGATGAACACCATAATGTTCTTTGGAAGCCTCTTGAATTTCAAGTCAGTGGCCCCTTTGGTGGGCTTGTTCCATATGGAGAGGGTTCATCTTCTGAATAATAATAATAATAATAATAATAATAATAATAATAATAATAATAATAATAATAATAATAATAATAATAATAATAATGTAAGATTGAAAAGGCATTTACAACATTGCAAATTGTATTAAAATCTTTTTCCAATAATCCGCTTATTCAAATATAGGATTAATTCAGCATGGTGACCTAAGCTAACCTCTCAAACACAATCTGAATTTATTATTTTACTTACATTAAAAGTAAGGTAATGTGAACAGTATAAGGGTCATATAAAACACATTTCAGTGAGTTCAACTGTCAAAAAAGCCTAAATTAATTCACTAAACATTGAGGCTCTGATTCATAAAAAATTACAATACTAATAAGAAATACAGGCTATGACTCAGTAATGACTGTTTTGTCATTTTCCAAAACAAGAGATGACGCGAAAATCTATCTGCATCAAACAACAAGGTCAAAAAACGGGAACGCGAGATGAGATCAGTGGTGCACTGTGATGGGAGTACGAGATAGTATTCTGGGTTGCTTGGGTGTACTGTTATTAATTTATGCGATAATTTCTAAAACAAAAATCCGCTTTTATATTAATTTATTCTATTAAGACAAGAGATTATTTATGGCTGTTTTTCACTATTATTATTCATTATTATTCGGAAGATGAACCCAATTCATATGAAATAAGCTCACCACAGGGGACATTGACTCGAAATTCAAGCTTATTATTATTATTATTATTATTATTATTATTATTATTATTATTATTAAGATGAACCCAATTCATATGGAATAAGCTCACCACAGGGGCCACTGACTCGAAATTCAAGCTTCCACAGAACATTATTATTATTATTATTATTATTATTATTATTATTATTATTATTATTATGATGATGATAAACCCAATTCATATGGAACAAGCTCACCATAGGGGCCACTGACTCGAAATTCAAGCTTCCACAAAATATTATTATTATTATTATTATTATTATTATTATTATTATTATTATTATTATTATTATTATTATTATTATTATTATTAAGAAGATGAACCCTATTCATATGGAACAAGCCCACCACAGGGGGCCACTGACTAGAAATTCAAGCTTCCAAAGAATATTATGTTCATTTGAAAGAACTTACCCAAGATAACAGGAAATACAGAAAGAAGAAGAGATCAGTTTTTTAAAAATGAAAAGCAATAAATGAACAAATTAACAAATAGATAGACAACAGGTAAAATATTATAATAGAAGGAGAATAGACAAAGAAAGTATCAGTTATTAGAAACGAAAAAATAAATGAACAAATTAATAAATAAATAGATAAAAAGGAGGGCCAATTACTGAAATACAAGGTGAATACAGAAGAGGTCAGTTTATCAGAAAATAAAAAATAAATGAGCAAAAGTAATAAACAGATGAAAGGGCGAGTAAATTATCAAAATAAATGAATGTTTTCAGCGCAATTATGCATTGCATCTGTGCTTGAACTTTTGAGGTTCCAATTGCGCATCCTTGGGGAGACTGTTACACAGTCCAACGGTGTGAGGATTCAGAATTAAACTTTGCTATGAAATAAACACGCAACATATTAATTCGTGACGCTGGAAAGTTCTTATTAATAAAACTATTTAGGATACACCTGCACAGTTCTATTTACGTATGCAATCACACGCTTCTTGGTAATAGAGGAGGCACTTTGAATACGTCGGCCTTCAGAATACGAATGAATGAATGAAATAGTGAATCTAGGGCAAAGGCCAAGCGTTGGTGGGACCTATGATGAAGTAATTCACAGCTGAAAGGGAAACTGTGAGTAAAAAGGTTTGACAGGTGTAACAGGAGGAAAACCTTCAGCAGTTGCACTATGAAACAACTGT
>NC_089767.1:31964508-32019508 GCF_040412425.1 Macrobrachium rosenbergii
TAGAAAAATAGCATGGGACACGTCCCCCCCTCTCTCTCTCTCTCTACAGATATTTTATTAACATTTGACACGTCCTCTCTCTCTCTCTCTCTCTCTCTCTCTCTCTCTCTCTCCAAACAGGAAAATAGCTTAGGACACGTCCCTTCTCTCTCTCTCTCTCTCTCTCTCTCTCTCTCTCTCTCTCTCTCTCTCTCCACACAGGAAAATAGCTTAAAACACGTCCTTCTCTCTCTCTCTCTCTCTCTCTCTCCACACAGGAAAATAGCTTAAAACACGTCCCTTCTCTCTCTCTCTCTCTCTCTCTCTCTCTCTCTCTCTCTCTCTGTACAGATATGTATTACAACTTTTGACACTCTCTCTCTCTCTCTCTCTCTCTCTCTCTCTCTCTCTCTCTCTCTCTCTCTCTAGCATACCTAACAGTTCACGAACCAGATCGGTCCTGTTCCAGCCATAGCAATGTCATCTTCCTGAATAAAAATGCAAAGAAAAAAATTATTCCCCAAACCCGGAATGACAACCTTAAGTAAGTTATATTTCTTCAATTCTCCTTCAAGCAGAGAGCCTATAAAGAAGCACTGGAGGTCCTAGTTGTTATTATTATTATTATTATTATTATTATTATTATTATTATTATTATTATTATTATTACTACTACTACTACTGTAGAGAGAATAATTTCCCCAGAACTGAACTGACCTATTGAGTAGTTTTTTTTTCTCCAGTTCTGAGTCAGTTCCTGTCACGTACGAAACACAGTTGAAAAATAAGAGACGGGATGTAGGTCCTGACCGGTTTCGACTTTATTTCCAAGCCATTGACGATGGCTTAGAAATAAATAAATAAATAAACAAAGTCTCTTATTTCTTCACCTGTGGTAATGTGTGATAAATGAATCACGTACAAAAGTGATAATAATCATATATATATATATATATATATATATATATATATATATATATATATATATATATATATATATATATATATATATATATATACTGTATATGTATATACAGTATATATATTTTTATATATATGTATATACATATATATATATATATATATATATATATATATATATATATATATATATATATATATATATATACTGCATATATATAGTGAGTACATATTTTTGTATATTAACTTGTAAAGAAAGATTTCCTACTATAAAGTGAAATAATGTTAGATTTTAAGAGCAATGAATAAAGGTACATGTAACACACACATGCATATGTATATATGTATTTATATGTACATATATATATATACATATATATATTATATATATATATATATATATATATATATATATATATATATATATATATATATATATATATAAACAACATCACACGAATATAACAAAATCCAACCACGAAAAAATACTAATGATAAATGAACTGAACTTTAAACAAAGATGATAAAACGAATTCGTGCACGAAACACATCTTACCTTTCCGACGAAATCCTTGCACAGGCACAAACACAAAACATACACACGCACAAACACACAAACACAGGCCTTGAAAGCAGATGGGGAGAGAGAGTGAAAGAGAGAGAGAGAGGGAGCAAGCAAGAAATCACAAGCAGTGTAGCCAAAATGCATCCGCTCCCTCCTCGTCTGCCTGAGAACTAAAAGAAAGCTGTCGGGTTGAACAGCCCCGAGTGTCTGTGACTGGTTGTTTGGTGAATGACCAGAGCCCGCTGGTGCTTGGTGCTTGCTATCTCTAGGTTGCCTGCAATATCTCTGGTGCTTGCGGTATCTCTAGTGCTTGCTATCTCTCCCGTGCTTGCAATGTCTCTGGAGCTTGCAATATCTCTGGTGCATGCAAAATCTCTGGTACTTGTCACATCTCTGGTGCATGCAATATCTCTGGTGCTTGCTATTTCTACGTTACTTACAATATCTCTGGTGCTTGCAATACTCTGGTGCTTGCAGTATCTCTGGTGATTGTTATCTTTCCATGGCCGTGCTTGCAATATCTCTTGAGCTTGCAATATCTCTGGTGTATGCAAAATCTCTGGTACTTGCCATATCTCTGGTGCTCGCAATATTTCTGGTGCTTGGTGCTTGCTATCTCTACGTTACTTACAATATCTCTGGTGCTTGCAATGTCTCTGGTGCTTGTAGTATCTCTGGTGATTGCTATCTCTCCCGGGCCGTGCTTGCAATATCTCTGGAGCTTCCAATATCTCTGTAGCACGTAAAACCTCTGGTACTTGCTATATCTCTGGCGCTTGCAATATCTCTGGTGGTTGGTGCTTGTATCCTCTACGTTGCTTGCAACATCTGTGGTGCTGCTATCTCTCAAGCACTTGCAACATTTATTCTCTGGAGCTTTTAATATCTCTGGTGCCTGCAAAAATCCCTGGTACTTGCCATATCTATGGTGCTTGCAATATCTATGGTGCTTGGAATATCTCTGGTGCTTGTAATATCTCTGGTGCTTGCAGTATCTCTGTTGCTTGCTATCTCTCGCGTGCTTGCAATATCTCTGGTGCTTACAATATCTCTGGTGCTTGCTATCTCTCTGGTGCTTCAGTATCTCTGGTGCTTGCAGTATCTCTGGTGCTTGCTAAATCTCTGGTGCTTGTAAAATCTCTCGTGCTGGCAATATCTGGTGTTTGCAATAAATATGGTGCCTGCTATCTCTCTGGCGCTGGCAGTATTTCTGATACTTGCCATATCTCTGGTGCTTGCAATATCTCTGGTGCTTGCAATATCTCTGGTGCTTGCAATGTCTCTGGCGCATGCAAAATTTCTGGTACTTGCCATATCTCTGGTGCCTGCAGTATGTATGGTGCTTGCAATATCTCTGGTGCTTGCTATCTTTCCTGTGCTTGCAATATCTCTGGTACTTACAATATCTCTGGTGCTTGCTATCTCTCTGGTGCTTGCAATATCTCTGGTGCTTGCAGTATCTCTGTTGCTTGCTAAATCTCTGGTGATGGTAAAATATCTCGTGCTGGCAATATTTGGTGTTTGCAATAAATATGGTGCTTGCTATCTCTCTATGCTTGCAGTATTTCTGATACTTGCCATATCTCTGGTGCTTGCAATATCTCTTGTGCTTGCAGTATCTGTTGTTTGCAATATCTCTAGTGTTTGCAAATATCTCTGGTGCTTGCAAATATCTCTGGTGCTTGCAGTATCTCTGGTGCTTGCAATATCTCTGGTGCTTGCAAATATCTCTGGTGCTTGCAATATCTCTGTTGCTTGTCTCTAGTGCTTGCAATAGCTCCGGTGCTTGCTAAATCTCCGTACTTGCAAATATTTCTGGTGATTGCAAATATCTCTGGTGCTTGCAATATCTCTGATGCTTGCAATACCTCGTCGTGGTCAGTTTCAAGCAACTTCTGACGCACCCTAATGGTTATTCAATATTCTAATCCACCTTAAGGGACTTTGTACACTCAAGCAATTCAAGCGATTTGTAAAAGCAAAAGATATAGCGCTGTGATTTTATATGTGGGTGTCTCGCTGTCTGCAACGCTTTGGGGGCGCCAGGTTACGCCTAGTTTATTTGTTCACAGTTTTCACTTCTTCAGGTCGTGGACGAGAAAGGAGGAGCTCTCTCTCTCTCTTAATAGTTAACTGAAGAAGTATCTTCTGTTTCTCTTAACAGTTAACAAGAAGTCCCTTGCAACAGTTACTGAAGAAGTCAACAGTTAAATGAAGAAGTGGTTAACTGAGGCCTATCCCTCTCTCTCTCTCTCTTAACTCTCTCTCTCTCTCTCTCTCTCTCTCTCTCTCTCTCTCTCTCTCTCTCTCTCTTAACAGTTAAATGAAGAAGTATCCCTCTCTGTTTCTCTTAACAGTTAACTGAAGAAGTCTCTCTCTGTCTCTCTCTCTCTCTCTCTCTCTCTCTCTCTCTCTCTCTCTCTCTCTCTCTCTCTCTCCTAGCATTTAACTAAAGAACTGACGTCTAACTGTATTGCCTTCCAAACAGAGCCACATTATTTCTAAAAAAAAAAAAAAAAATGGTCTACAATAAAGAAAAAGTTGAATAAGAAAAAACATTTTCTAAAAAGGACCTACCGGTCTTGACTGAATAAAGGAAAAAAACTATATTGAAAACCTACAAGTAAACCAAGAAATCTACACTTAGATTATAGAGGAAACACTTCCTCAATGACAGACAATTTTTTTTATTGCAGATGATATGTGAGAACACTCAAATGGGTTCCCTCAGGGAATTTATCTGGTAGAATCTAGATTCTCCACTTTCTATATTATTATTATTATTATTATTATTATTATTATTATTATTATTATTATTATTATTATTATTATTATTCAGAAGATTAACCTTATTCACATGGAACAAGCCCGCCACAAAGGCCAATGACTTGAAATTCAAGAAACTTCCAAAGAATATTATGGTGTTCAATTGAAAGAAGTAAATGGGAAAAAAGCACGTTAAAAGAAGAAGAAGAAGAAGAACAGAAGGTAATAGGATATACAAAAAGAAGAGATCAGTCATTAGAAATGAAAAACTAAATGAAGAAATGAATTAATAAATAGATAAAAATGTAAGTATACTACCCAAATGCCAGAAGAATTTGTTTTATGGTTGTAATGCGTTGCGTCTTTGCTTGAAATTCAAAACTAATCATTCTAACTCAATTTACTGAAATTATCAAAAACCAGGAAACTTTTAGAGATTCTTGGTTGTTATAAGCGAGTATTAAATTGTCCTAGGAATGGCTGTGTATTAAAATGAAAATTTTCACGCTGGGGAAACTTCGATTGGATACAACAGCCTCCCAAAGGAAGTCGTGCAATTGGAACTTCAGAAGTTCAAGCGGAGGTGCCATACATTACTACCCTAATACTACTCTCCTTGCATTTTAATACATTTTTTTATATTTGTTAATTTATTAATTTATTTATTTCTTTTTTAATAAGTGGAGTCTCTTCTTTATTTATCTCCCTTTACCTCCTCTTACTTCTTCCTAATGAACACCATAATGTTCTTTGGAAGCTTGAATTTCAAGTCAATGGCCCCTGTGGTGGGCTTGTTCCATAAGAATAGGGTTCATCTTCTGAATAATAATAATAATAATAATAATAATAATAATAATAATAATAATAATAGTAATAATAATAATAATAATAATAATAATAATAATCTTACCGAAGCTACAATGACTTGTTTAAAAAGCAAAAATGTCCCACAGATTATACCACTGACTTTCTAATTCCTCTCAGGGGCTTTGTTGGTGAAAAGTAGATTAAAAAAAAATCAAATAAAAAATGAGCCGAAGTTTCTTCGGCTCAATCGAGTTTTCTGTACAGCCGCTACAACGTGTAATCAAGGCCACCGAAAACATCTATCTTTCGGTGGTCTCGGTATAATGCTGTATGAGCCGCGGCCTATGAAACTTTAGCCACGTCCCGGTGGTGGTCTATCCTATATCGTTGCCGGAAGCATGGTTGAGGATAACTTTGACCTTCAATAAAATAAAAACTACTGAGGCTAGAGGGCTGCAATTTCGCATGTTTGATGAATGGAGGGTGGACGATCAACAGACCAATTTGCAGTCCTCTAGCCTCAGTAGTTTTTAAGATCTGAGGGCGGACAGAAAAAAAGTGCGGACAGAATAAAGTGAGGACGGAGAGACAAAGCCGGCACAATGGTTTTCTTTTACAGAAAACTAAAACTGCAAATTATTTAAGAGGAAAAAATGTCATACAGAATATACCACCGACTTTCTAATTCACTCCGCAATCTCTGTCAAACTGGACCAATAAATAACCGCAAGCAACAACGAGTTTTACCAGCCTATTGTATTACTTGGTTATTCAGGCTTACAGCAACGAGAGAGAGAGAGAGAGAGAGAGAGAGAGAGAGAGAGAGAGAGAATATCAGACTATCGGAAGAATGAACAGGATACATTTATCCTGCGAAGACCCGGAAGAGAAAATCGCAAAATGCTTTATGTTGCACAGAGACACACACACACATAATTATGTATATGTGTATATACATGTATACATATAAATATATATGTATATATATATTTATATATATATAATATATATATATATATATATATACAATAATATATATATATATATATATATATATATATATATATATATATACAATAATATATATATATACACACACATAAATAATATACATGTACATTTACATGCACGCACATACACAATAATTTCCACGTACCCAAGATCGGGCCCTTGAGCCGAATAACGCCTAAATTTACTCAAGCATAACCCTTGGCCCGCTTCTCAAGAATTTCTACCGTTGCAAAAAAAACATCAGAAAGAAACCGAAAAGAAAAAATAACATCAAGACTGCCATGACGACGGGAATTCTGGGTAGTGAAGAAGGCGGTTGGCCCAAGAGACGATTTAGGAATTTGATTCAGTTATATTGAAAACATTATCTGTTTACTTATTATTATTATTATTATTATTATTATTATTATTATTATTATTATTATTATTATTATTTAGAAATGAACCTATTCATATAGAAGAATCCCACCACTGCACAAAGGCCACTGACTTGAAATTCAACCTTCCAAAGATCATTATTATTATTATTATTATTATTATTATTATTATTATTATTATTATTATTATTATTCAGAAGTTGGATTTCAAGTCAATGGCCCCTTTGATAGGCTTGTTCCATACGAATAGGGTTCATTTTCTGAATAATAATAATAATAATAATAATAATAATAATAATAATAATAATAATAATAATAATAATATTCTTTGGAAGGTTGAATTTCAACTCAATGGCCCCTGTGGTGGGATTCTTCTATATGAATAGTGTTCATTTCTGAATAATAATAATAATAATAATAATAATAATAATAATAATAATAATATACGGAACAAGCCCACCACAGGGGCCACTGACTTGAAATTCAAGCTTCCAAAGAACATTGCGGTGTTCATTTGAAAGAGGTAACAGAAGGCAATGGCAAATAAAGAAAGAAGAGATCACTTAATAAAAACATATATCAACAAATTAATAAATTAACAGATAAAAATGTAAATAAATTACTAAAATACAAAGAGAATTGCAGCTGAGTAGTAATTCACTGCATCTTAGCTTGAACTACTGAAGAGTTTTAACTGCAAGACATTCTCAGTAAGGAGACTGTTCCACATTCTAACGGTGCCAGGAATATACGACCTCTGGCACTGAGAAATTCGACTTTAGTTGTAATAAGAGATGAAATAGATTAGAGAAAGGTATAATTTGTAGTAAAAAATACAACAAAAGATTAAAGAGCAGGTTTGGAACCCCAATCAGAAGAAAAATACAACAAAAGATGAAGAAGCAGCTTTGGAACTCCAATCAGAAAAACAAGGTCACTCGGTCGCGGGGCAAATGACATTCTCTTGCGCATTTTGCATGAAAAAATGAACATCAATCAGGCTTTCATCGATCCTGAATAGAGTAAACAAAACTGCAGACTTCTTCAGCAAGAGATAAGCAGAGCTTTCTAACGCCTCTGAAACTGGTTCTTCGTCTAATGACAGGAAATTGGAAAATTCTGCATAATGTCACTTCATCAATAGATCAATTTACTGTAATTCTGATGCAGAGGAAGAATCTTTTTATTGACCTAATACCATCAAACTTGTTATTATTAAGATGAGGTAAGATTTTTTGTGAATGTACATTATATTATTATTATTATTATTATTATTATTATTATTATTATTATTATTATTATTATTATTATTATTATTATTATTATTATTATTATTATTATCACTGAGAAGACAAACCCTATTCATATGGAACAAACCCAAAACAAGAGCCACTGACTTGAAATTCAATAAGCTTCTGAAGAATATTGTGGTGTTCATTAGAAACAAGTAACGGAAGGTAATGGGAAGTACAGAAAAAAGAGATCACATTAAAAAACGATAATCATCATGATTATAAACCCAGAGAAAACAACAATAACACCAACATCAGCAGTTATAGGAATTTTCCAAAGTTCCTCACTTCCCTCGACATTCGACATATCACCAGCGCTTCTTTGGGATCCGTTGCTTCGTGGTTTTCCTTTCATGTTCCTCCTTGTTTGTCACCTCTTCTGACTTCTAAAGGCTGCGGGCGATGTTTGCGGAGTTGCGTAACATCGAGAGAGAGAGAGAGAGAGAGAGAGAGAGAGAGAGAGAGAGAGAGAGAGAGAGAGAGAGAGAGAGATTTGTTTTAATGTGTATTCTTCGTGCTCCGAGGCATAGACATGCAATATGGCCGTTTTGAGAACTATTATGAAAATATGAAAATTAATTTCCATGCATTTACGCTTACACCCATATGTGTATGTGTGTACATACTTACTACACGAGAGAGAGAGAGAGAGAGAGAGAGAGAGAGAGAGAGAGAGAGAGAGAGAGAGAGAGAGAGAGAGAGAATTTTTGTACATTCTCGTGCTTTGAGAAATATACATGCAACATAGCCCTTTTATAACTATTTTGAAAATGAAATTACATGCAAATGCCTGCGCATTCATATATACACGCAGTGCTGTGTGTTTATATATTTATTAATCGATGGAGAGAGAGAGAGAGAGAGAGAGAGAGAGAGAGAGAGAGAGAGAGAGAGAGGAAAGGGAATATTTGCCTTCCACTCGCAAGCCTTTTCAATGGTCTTCCAACATTCCCCCTCCCTCATCCCCGCCAACATCTAGTCAATACCTCCCCCTGCCCTACTGCCCTAGATATATCCTTCTTCCCAAACTAATACTTGATCGATGTAGAGGGGAAACCCTCTTCCCTATCTCCTTCTCTTCCCTCTACAAAGATTAGGGCTCCTCCTCCAGGCAGCTTTTAAAGGGCTGATAGCCCAGGAGGAGGAGGAGGAGGAGGAAGAGAAGAATGAGGGGCATTACGTAGAGGGGTGCCTGGGGGCTGGGGACTGGGTCTCTCTCTGTTTCTTTTCCCCTTGGTAGAGATAACGTATCGAGATTTTATTGCTTTGTTTTTATAATTTTTTTTTCAGTTTTAGAGGCTACTTTGAGCTAACTTTTAATGAAATCCTGTTCCGATAGGACGAAATTAATTAATTAATTAATTATTAGGACGTTACGTAGAGGGGTGCTGGTGGGCTGGGGCTGGGTCTCTCTCTGTTCTCCTTTTCCGTGGTGGAGATAAAGTTTCATAAGTTACTTTGAGTTAACTTTTCACAGAATCCTATTCTGATAGGACAAAATTAATTATTATTTATTGGTAGTGTTTTGGCGTCACGTACATAAAAAAAATATTACATTTTAGAGTTTAATCACATAATTGTTGTTCTGTTCACTGACATATATTCCCAAGCCTTTGTTGTTCTGTTCACTGACATATATTCCCAAGCCTTTGCCTGAACTGACAACACAAATATACGTTCAACTGCTTGGTATCTTGGTGATAAACAATTTTTTAAGACTATATTTTGTGAATTTATAAAGATAAAGATGAATATTACTGTCTAATACTGGTAATTACCTTTGGAAGTATGCCATTAAAAAGCTCTTTCAAGACTGATGAGGGTACAGCTACATATTAGAGGCCGAAATTAGTTACGGTTTTGAACAGACTGGCCTTAAAACCTCTTTTCAGATGAGATACAGGATCATTTAATCATCAGTGCCTAATCGTAATTATTAATAGTGAAATTTTGTTCTTAAAAACTTTTTTATGGACTGTTAAGTATAAAACTAAAGTTTTGTTGTTAATATTTGCTTCTTGAATGAGTTATACGTTACACTGGCTTTGCTTCAACCCAGTTTTAATGTGGCTAACAAAAAGAAGTACTTGGAACACGAAAAACTATAAATAAAATTCTGGTAATGTTAAAAAAATTCCGAATTATCCCTGGGAAGATTCATATTAAAGTGAGCTATGTTGACCTTAGCAATATTCCATTAATTACGTGTTGCTTTTTATTTTGGGAAATTCTCACTCATAACACTGATTTTTATTCATTATACTGATTTTGCTAATTACTGACATACAACTTGACTTTGGTCTTATAAAAGTCATCTTCGTGAAAATTAGTTCATAAGTTTTTATTATACAAATGATTGTATATCTACTATACAGATAAATATTACTGAGAGGTTTATTGAAAGGGAAGTAGGAATGGATAGTCAAGCACCTCTTTCCAGCCCAGGTTTGAAGAAAGATGACAATGTTATAAAAGATAAATTCTTGAAGATCTACTTTCTTGTCATAAAGACTTTGCTACAGACAGAAATATTATTTAGGGTTTTACGAAAAGAAAGTAGAAATGGACACTTACTAGCAACTCTTTCCAACCCAGGTTTGAAGGAAAGAAGACACCTTTATAAAAACTGATAAAACCCGTGAATTACAAAGAAAAATGAGTGACAGCGTCGTGGCTGAGATGAGAGAAATCTATCATCAGAGAGAAAAAGCAAAGTCCAATAGAGATGTTATCTGGTAAGAAAAGTAAGTAATGATCGTCTATTAGCTCTTGGGCTAAGCAGACTCTCTCTCTCTATTTGGACATTAAATTTGCTTTGGGTCAACAGATTCATGATGTAGTTGTGCGCTGGAAATTTGACCTGATTGTGACAGGAATCTCTCTCTCTCTCTCTCTCTCTCTCTCTCTCTCTCTCTCTCTCTCTCTCTCTCTCTCTCTCAACCATCATCGATAGCAGCACGGGGTATTAAATTTCATCTATAATTGAAGCCAAACAGACTCTGAAGAAAAAAACTAATAAAAATGAAAATAATAAAAATGGTTCCTAAAGATTTCGAAACAAACATCACGTTACTGTGCAATTATATCTTAGGGGAAAAAAGTATATATAGGAATCGAAAGTAAAATTTAAGTTTTATAGAGATGAAAGACAAGGAAATGCCGAGGAGCTCGTTTTGTGCCACATTTTTCGTTGGGAAAAGTCAGCAAATGCTTCAAATTACTAATAAAATAAGGGCCATTAAATACATTGATTAAATTAGCATTCACCTGATTAAATTTTCTTTACGAAACTGTCAACTTGTAAATAAAATTGACCTTGACCCAAGCTTAAAACTTGACTTCCATAAAGGGACGTTGGTTAAAAAATTTTCTCATCCTTTGAAACTTGAGAGGAAAATTTGACTAGCATAAAGGAGCGTTGGTTAAAAAATCTTCTGATCTCTACAAACTTGAGAGCAAAACTTTACTTCAATAAAGGAGCGCTGGTTAACCAATCCTCTCATCCCTCCAAACTCAAGTGCAAAACTTGACTTCCATAAAGGAGTGTTGGTTAAAAATTCTTCTCATCCCTTCAAACTCGAGAACAAAACTATATTTCCATAAAGGAGAGTCGGTTCAAAAATCTTTATCATACATCCCAACTTTTACTTGCATGCATGGAAAGAAGAGACCAGTTATTGGAAATAAAAAAGATAAATTAGGAAATTAATAGAAAAATAGTCAATATTTTAAATAAATTACTAAAATACAAGGTAAAACCACACTACAAGAAAAACAAGGAACTAACCTATGCAGTTGGGCCTTACACAGAGCATAAACACAAATACACACACACACACAGGACTCATACAACAATATCAAGTTGAGGGATTTCTTCTCCTGGGAAAGTTGGTCTCAATAACCATTGTGACAAAAGGGAAGAGATAATGAGGAATTTCCTTTTTATTTTTTTTTTTGTGTGGCTTGCGGACAGGAAATGAGTTGATACATCAACATTCCAATTGCAGTTTCTCTTCTTCCAATTGATCTGCTGTCTGTCCATTGCACGAAAGGTAAACAAAAAAGAAGAAATGCATAACTATACGTCATGAATTTTCAGTCTTTTAGAAAGTGACTTTTGTGTTTAGTGTACGTGCTACGTAAATATGTAAGTATATAACTTGTGTATATACGATGTGCAAGTCATGAATAAACGCAAAAGAAGATTTACAGAAACTCACGTATAATATATATATATATATATATATATATATATATATATATATATATATATATATGTATATATATATATATATATTTTGTATATATATGATACAATATATGTATTTTGTATGTATATGAACGTATGTATGTATACATACATACATATGTATATATATATATATATATATATATATATATATATATATATATGTGTGTGTGTGTGTGTGTGTGTGTGTGTGTGTGTGTGTGTGTGTGTATAACTGAATCATGAAAATATGGAACGTGATGAATATATAAATAAAGACAAAATGCACGAAGGAAAGAGAAACAATGGAGTGCTGCGAGGCCTTTCGACTGTCGCCCTTTTACTTAGCATCTCAGTAAAGGACGACAGTCGAAAGACCTCGCAGCACTCCACTGTTCATTGTTTCTCTTTCCTTCGTGGATTTTGTCTTTATATATATATATATATATATATATATATATATATATATATATATATATATATATATATATATATATATATATATATATATATATATATATATATATATATATATATATATATATATATTGTAAAAGTATACATATATATATATATATATATATATATATATATATATATATATATATATATATATATATATAGATATATAGATATATATAGATAGATAGATAACGCGTACAATAGTTCCGGAATATATATAGGTTAGGACGTTGTTCCGGCCTTGGCCTACGAATTCTCTTTACATTTTAATTAATCTCAAATGTATGACTCACTCATTCACCTGTCGATAACCTGACACCGTAACAACTTCTTCTTTTAACGTGCTTGTTATCCCTCGCAACATACAAACACTCATTAAAAAAAATATATGACCAGTTAAGGCAAACTAAAGCATTGCAACACATTAATGCCTTTTGTGAACGAGATTAAGAGGTATGAGGCTTACCCGTTACCCGAGAACATAACAGCGAGAACAGGTACATGACGCATTCTCAAGACTATCTTTTACTGAGAATAACATGCTTCGTGTATTTTATGTCAGTAGAGTTCTGTTTCATTTTTTTGTTTAGATTTAACGCCGGGATAGAAATGAGAGAGCAAGATTGGTTAAGTTTTGTTTAATTTTTTTGTTTACTTTTCATGTGGGACGGTCGGATAGAATAGAGCCAGTAGGATAGCAAGAGATTAGGGGAAAAATGCTAATAATTGCAACTTGTAATATTCTGTTTAAAGGTCCACATATTTTTTATAAAATTTCCTCAAGAACTATGGAAAGAGGGCAATTACACCCCTCATCAGCACTGAATCTGAATAGGCGGCATTTATTTGACTAAAGTAAACTAAAAGTTATTTGTGCTGTTAGTATGTGTGTGTGTGTGTGTAAACCAAGCCTACATTCACCTATTACAGTAGCTACTTTCTACACTCCCTACAGATCTTTCTACAACTGTATCTTATTTGTAACATTTTGCTGCTCAGAATTGGTGTAGAATACTAATTCAAATATAGTTGCCAAAAACCAAGGGAGTTGCCAATAGGAATACTAAAATTTTATTACCATCACTGATGCAATATAATTATGACTTCAAAAAACACTGAACTTTGAATCTGAGTATCAACATTGAAGAAAAAAACACCAACATTTGGCAATACGAAACATTTCTCCTTACTAAAAACAAATTAGGTGACCAATTAAAAAAATTTTCCTTTGAATCTTTGAATCTGAATATTGACGACGAAGAATAAAACAGTCACTAGAAAAACACACCAACATTTGGCAATGTGAAACGTTTCTCCTTACTGAAAAAACATAGGTGACCGAAAAAAACACTGTTCTTTGAGTCAGAATATCTTCAACGAAGAAAAAATAGGTGAAGAAAACAATGACCTTTGAATCTTTGAATCTGAATATCGAAGAAAAAGCAACCACTGAAAAGCAACCACCAACATTTGACAATACGAACCGTTTCTCCTTACTGAAAAAAACACAGGTAAAAAAACCCAACTGCCTACGTTTCTCCTTGCTGATAAAAAAAATAGCTAGGTTAAAAAAATGAAAGACACACCATGTGACAATACGAAACGTTTCTCCTTACCGAAAAAAACACAAGTGACAAAAAAAAACACACACACACACACACTAACATTTGGCAGTACTTTTCTCCCTACAAAATAAATTACATTGAAAAAACACTAAAAAAAAAACGCACAAACATTTGGCATTACCGAACATTTTTCTGCTCACCGAAAAAAGCACAGGTGACAAAAACAAAACAAAAAAATATTTATATATAAAAAAAAAAACAAAAGTGGGACAACTGCCTATGTTTCTGGGTTACCCCAAAACCGGTAATGTTTTTCTTGTCTTTTGAAGAGGCTTCCTGTACCCAACAGAAAGGATTAAATTACCTGTCTTTTTTATCTTTTTCTTTTTTTGTCATACGCAGGAATGATGGAAGATGAATCGATTGTTAGGAGAGAGTGGAAAGTAACATGAAAGAAAGAATGTGAACGGAGGTGCAGTAAAAGGAATGAAAGGGGCTGCAGCCTGGGGTCGAAGGGAATCTGGAAAGAACCTTAAGTCATGCCTGCAGTGCGCCGTATGAGGTACACTGACGGCAGTGGCCCCTTACGGGGAGAGTTATGGACAGAAAGTCGAAATGGAAATTGACTTCCCAAGCTAGGCGGAGCCGTCACCTGATTTAATTACTAATTGATGTTTATCTTAATTAGTTTATTATTTCTTCTTGCGTCGCAGTGTTTGGTTATAAATGATCGATTGACTTATTTAACTGCAATAATGGAACTGCAGTGCTGACTGCCATCTGAATAAGGTTTAATCTAAAAGATAAATCTTTATTTAAAAGCTGTAAGCTCACATAGCGTTTAATAAAACGTATTCATTTGGAATAATAATAATAATAATAATAATAATAATAATAATAATAATAATAATAATAATATTAATAATATTATTATTATTATTATTATTATTATTATTATTACTTAGCAAGGAAAAACTCTCTTAAACATGTTTCATTAAAAATTATAGCTGTATCCGAGGAGTTTAATCTGTAATGAAAAAATCAAACTCTACATATACAGACATAAACTTTAATGAATTATTATTATTATTATTATTATTATTATTATTATTATTATTATTAATACTACGACTACTACTACTGCTACCACTACTACCACTTCTACTACTACAACTATTTTATTATTATTATTATTATTATTATTATTATTATTATTATTATTATTATTATTATTAAAAAGCAAATTCAACCATTAACCGATTTCACGCGACGAATGTGTTGAAATTTCTATACTTATAATTTTCGAAAATACGTTATTATTATTATTATTATTATTATTATTATTATTATTATTATTATTATTATTATTATTATTATTATAAATACTACTACTACTACTGCTATTATTACTACGACTACTATTATTAAAAAAAAAACAATTCAACCACTATCCAATTTCTCACGACTCAACTGTAACCATAATTACGTTTACGAATTTGGCAAAGGATCAAAACACGTTCAAGTGAACGCACCCACCGTAACAAAACTCTACCGACCGGCCCAGGCAGACAGGACCCAAGGCATTTCAACCCACTCCCTCCCCGAAAAAAAAAGGGGGCGCCAAGAAGGAACCACTGCTTAAATCTGCTCAGTTCTTTATCAGACTTGATATTGGATGGTTCAGGAGGGTAGGAACTTAGTACAGAGGTAAGTGTATGTTTATAATTTATAAATTGTTTATGGTAGGTGTATCTCGTGTGTATGTATGTGTGTGTGTATATATATGTGTATATGTGTATGTATATATATACGTGTGTGTGCGTGTGTATGTACATGTATATATATATATTGTATATATATAGTTAAATATATATTTATTTATCACTTATTACTCTCCTTGGGTATAATTTATTCCCATGGCTAAGTGAATTGGATAGCAAATGATATTTGTGGATTAATACTTGTGAACATTAAAAAAAAGTCATGTGCGTATAAACGACTAAATATATATATATATATATGCATATATAATTGATCCCTATTCATATGGAACAAGCCAACCATAGGGGCCATTAACTTAAAATTCAAGCTTCAAAAGAATATTAAGGTGTTCATCTGAAGGAAGTAACAGAAGGATATATATATATATATATATATATATATATATATATATATATATATATATATATGTCTAACAATGTAAATTATTAAAATGCAGGAGAACTGTTTTAGGGTAGCAAGTTCCAATTGAACTTTTAGGGTTCCAACTGAACTTTTGAGGTTCCATTGACCCTTTGAAGTTCCAATTGAACTTTTGAAGTTCCACTTGAACTTTTCAAGTTCCCATTGAATTTTTGAATTTCTAATTGAACATTTGAAGTTTCCATTTAACTTTTACGGTTCCAATTAACCGTTTGAAGTTCCAATTGAACTTTTGAAGCTCCAATTGAACTTTTGAGGTTCCAGTTGAATTTTTGAGTCCCAATTGAACTTTTGAGATTCCAATTGAACTTTTGAGGTTCCATTTGAACTTATGAGCCTCCAATTGAACTTTTGAGGTTCCAACTGCTCACCTTCCTCCCCAGGGAGACTTGCTCCATAATCCAACGTTTTATAATACTTTCGATTTCAGATATCCAGCCATGGGGACAACGACCTTGAAGACTCTACTTTCAGCGACTGTTTTCTTAATAATCTCCACGAGCTTCGCAGCAGCGATATCAACCGAACAAGTGGAAGACAGTAGACCACACGTCATCCTCATCGTAGCGGACGATTTAGGTGAGATGTCTTTAGGGTGTTGTTAGTCTTTTATTAAGTGTAATAAAGGGAGGTTCAACCATAAGAAGGTGACTATGTCAGTTCTCTTGTTGGTTTTTATTTTTTACTGGCCCCAAGGACTAACCCAATGGATATATATTGTGTTTTGGATGTGAATCTCTTCTTCATTTATTTATGTTCGATATATGTATGGATATGTAAGGAACAGTTAAAATACAAGGAAGTGCAGGAAAATTTTTCCGAGTCCTTCAGAGTTTTCCCGGGCAGCGCTGGGTTGGTCAGCTAGTATATATACTTAAAGGTGTTGTTAGTCTTTTATTAAGTGTAATAAAAGGAGGTCCAACAGCAAGATGGAATGATGGGTGATTTTTACTGGGTGTCTGTGTCATTTCTTTTATTAGTTTTTTACTTGTTACTGGTCCCAAGGATTAACTTGATGGATTTATATTGTGTTTTGAATGGGAATCTTTCCTTCAATTATTTAGGTTGGATATATGTATGTAAGTATGTATATGTCATTCCCGGATAAAAGGAACAGTCAGTAGAAGGAGGTGCAAGAAAAATTTTCCGAGTCTTTCAGAGTTTCCCCGGGCAGCGCCGGGTTGGTCAACGAGTCACAGTTAGTGCATATTGGTGATGCTGTTCAGCGAATCTGTTTGCTCTCGACAGATAAAGGGGATCGGGGATCAATTGAGAATGTGAAAGATCTCCGTTAAAATACAACTTATGAAAAATTGACAAAATAACTGACAAATAAAGCTATAAATAAAATACATCATTGTTTTCGCTGTTAACTCAAATGCTTTGAAAACTCTCGTCTGCAGAAACAAGATCATTTAGTCACCAGTTCCACCCAATAAAATTTTATCCAGAAGCTAGCCATAGACAGTGTCCCTCACGTGGTGCACTGTAGGCATTACTGAAGGGCCTTGGTAGCGTCCCTTCCTTAGGTCCCTAGCTGCAACCTCTTTCATTCCTTTTACTGTACCTCCGTTTATATTCTCTTTCTTCCATGGGCCTTTGCAGCGTCCCTTCCTTATAGGCCCCTACCTGCAACCTCTTTCATCCCTTTTACTGTACCTCCGTTCATATTCTCTTCCATCAGACTTTCCACCTTCTCTAACGACTGCAAAAGGTTTTCCTCCTGTTTCACCTTTCAAAAAACCTTCTTGCTGTCCATCTCCCTTTCAGCGCTGAATGACCTCACCATAGGTCCCAGCGCTTGGCCTTTGGCCTAAATTCTATATTCTATCTATCGAACAAGCCATAGAAACCATTATCCAGTGACTGACCAATACAACTTTCACCTTTCATTGCTCTTCCAGGCTGGAGTGACGTATCGTGGAATAATCCCAACGTTGTCATGCCCCATATGCATGACCTAGCTATGAATGGGGTCATACTGAACTATTCTTACGTCCAGCCTACGTGTACGCCCACCAGAGCCGCCCTCATGACGGGCGTATACCCATTCAAAATGGGGCTGCAGGTAAAAAGGAATATGAGATTTTTAGATATTTATTATTATTATTATTATTATTATTATTATTATTATTATTATTATTATTATTATTATTATTTTAAAAGAAATAAAAGATTATTTTGAATATATTATTATTATTATTATTATTATTATTATTATTTTAAAAGAAATAAAAGATTATTTTGAATATATTATTATTATTATTATTATTATTATTATTATTATTATTATTATTATTATTATTATTATTATTATTATTATTATTATCATGACATCCAATAAGGACAAATCTCATTTGTGGATCTGAACCGTTGACTTGTGACTTGCCAGGCCAACATTATTCATCCTGAGTGGCTACAGCGCTAGCCTGGTAAATGACATGTCAGCGGTTCAAATCCCAGAAGAGAAAGTTTTTTCAGTCTTAAAATTATTATCAACTTAATGCCCATTATTTAGAAGTTAATGACGACCTTTGACCTTACAGAAGGGCGTGATCAGACCGACAGAACCTAGGGGCGTGCCACTCCGGGCGAAGATGCTGCCACAGTACCTGAAAAGTGTTGGGTACGAGACGCACGCCATTGGAAAGTGAGTAGGAAGGATTTCTGTTATTTCAAGTCTGTGGCCCCTGAATAATAATAATAATAATAATAATAATAATAATAATAATAATAATAATAATAATAATAATAATAATACTTTATTTATTATATTTTTTATTTGTCTTTATAATAACAATAATAACTAAAATTATATTTTTTTATTTTTACATAATAATATAATAATAATAATAATAATAATAATAATAATAATAATAATAATAATAATAATAATAATAATAATAATAATCTTTATTTATTTTCATATTATAATAATAGTAATTTTCTATTTCATTTTATAATAACAATAACAGCTATAATTATCTTTTATTTCTTTTTATAATAATAATAATAATAATAATAATAATAATAATAATAATAATAATAATAATAATTTGGTTATTTCTTTGCTCACAAGGTGGCACCTAGGATTCTGTTCGTGGGATTACACGCCCTTGAAAAGAGGCTTCGACACCTTCTACGGATTCTACACGGGAGCTTCTGACCACTTCACCCACAAGAGAGCTACGCCCCTGAAGGGCGAGAAAGGTGGGGAGTGTGGTGAAATCAATTTAAGCATTTGACAAAGACATGTCAGATTTAACACTTTTTTGACATCATACCTAACAAAAATGAAAATTATTAAAAAGAAAAGAGAATTATACTTGAATTCTCCTGTTAAATGTGGGGGAGGCGATGAAACCAACTTAAGCATCTGTAGAGATACGTCAGATTTAACCCTTTTTAATATCATACTTAACAAAAACGAAAATTAAAAAAAAACAGAGAATTATACTTGAATTCTCCTGTTAAATGTGGGGAAGGTGATGAAATCTATCTAAACATTTGGAGACATGTCAAACTTAAGCATTTTTAACACGATATTTCTTCACAGAAGAAAAAATTACTTTAAAAACAGGAAATTATACTTAATTCTTCAGTTAAATTCAATCAATTTAAGCATAGGTGAACAGTTGTCATATTTAACCCTTTTTAACATAATACTTCACAGAAATGAAAATTATTTGAAAAATAGAGACTTATACTACAAGAGCAACTATTTACTGTAATCTGCACATCAAGTGATATAAACATGTGGAAAAAACGTAAGATTTACCATTTTTAACATAACACTTAGCAGAAACAAAATCTTTTAAGAATTACACTTAAATTCTCCAGTTAAATGTCTACAAGAACAACTATTTAATTTGCAGCCTATATCAAGTGAGAATCTCAATCTCGTGTACATAAATTCCATGCTCATAAAATATCTGCTAATCAATAACGGAATTCTGGCTACTTAACACACATGCCTCTTGAGAGCCTAATCAAGATTATCCTCTTTTCAGAAAACTCGATGGAATTCCTGGACTTGAGAAACAATACTGAGCCTGATGACACCAAATCCGGACATTACTCTACTGTGAGTAATATAGTTCTTTATATCATTTTAGGTGTTCAAAAGTGAGTCAATATGACACTAAAGTTATATCAAATCTTTAATGCCAACTTCATGTCGAGTAGGTAAGATGGTGTTACTCCAATATCCTAGAACATGTTAAAATGCCATAAATTTTGATTAATTTATAGTTTAGTTACTTTATGTTGAAAAGACGAGGGAGGAGCATTATGGAATTCCTAGGAATATTAATAGGTTAAAGAACGTAATGTATATAGTATGTGTGTCAAGCAAGGGAGATTTAAACACTAAACAGAACTATGCAAAGTCCATACACCCTTCTTAATTCTTCAAATAAACATTTGCAGAACTAAAAAGGGTGTGTGGACTTTGCATAGTTCTGTTTGCTTTTCAAATCTCCCTTGCTTGACACACATACTATATACATTACGTTCTTCATCCTGTTAATATTCCTAAGAACTGCATAATACTCCTTCCTCGTCTTTTCAACATAAAGCAGTTAAACTGTAAGTTTATCAAAATTTATGGCATTTTAACATGTTGTAGGATATTGGAATAACACCATCTTACCTACTCGACATGGAAAGTTTAAAGCCATGTTTTGACCATTTTAGCTTATTTCACTGTGCAATGAAGTATCAGCTCCACTTTCTTAGAAATTCTTCTAATATCTTTACAGCACCTCTTTGGATCGGTTGCAGAGGACATCGTGAGATCACGCAACCCAAAGGACCCCATGTTCATGTACCTGGCTTTCCAGAGTGTCCATTCCCCTCTACAAGTGCCCAAGAATTACTCAGACATCTACAGCTACGTGAAGGACACCAACCGAAGATTATATTTAGGTCAGTGAAGAAAGGATAAGCTCTGTTCTTTTCCTGGTACCTGGTGTCACCCACTTACTCAGCTAGGCAAAACCAGAGAGCACCACCAAGTCTCTTTGTATTACAGCATCCATTAATGTCATACATTATCCAGTTCTGAAATGCATTCCTTGTCTGTTGCAAAGGTCTCTTACCATTCCAGGAATGGTGACAGCAATGGACGAGGCAGTGGGAAGGCTTGTTACAGCTCTGGAGGAAACTGGCCACTACAACAACTCTGTCATCATCTTCACGACTGATGTAAATTGGTTTTAGGTTTAAGGCTCATTATAAATTATTAATCCAGAATTTCAGGGAATACCTACACTGGAACAGTGTCACTGTTATATACAGACATAAGGGCACACAGTTAAAGCTTTTTTATTTATTCTAATGTTAGCTATATTACACCCAGGAGCTACGTTTGTCTAGTTGTCACCTTAAGTAACCCCTAGCTGGTTATGCTAACCATTTCAATTATTAATGAATATGGTAGAACCCAAACTCTGTATTAGAAGTCCAAGACTTTTAAAAACTAAACAACCCTATCTGTCTCTACATTCCTACAGATAACACTCTGTAGACATCCTGGAGGAGTTACCAACCAAACACACGACAAGAAACCACTTCAGAACTGTTTAAGGAAAGCAAACTATACAGATATCCTTTGTTTATTGACAGAATGGAGGCCCAATCAGATTTGGGGCAAGCAACTGGCCACTTCGAGGAGGAAAAGCTACTCTGTGGGAAGGAGGGATCAGAGCGCCAGCTTTCATTCACTCTCCGCTTTTACCAAACCCTGGTACAGTCGCTAGTCAGTAAGTAGCATAAAATAAATCACTGTTTCGATTGACGGTAGTTTCAAGGTACGACTCTGAATGACTTTGATAAAGATTATCAAAAGTGTTAAAGATCTTCTTCTTAACTTTCATGCACTTTAAACAAAACTCAGTAGTTAGCTGTCTACATCTTGTGTTACTCTAACCGAATCTGCATAACTAATACAAACCTCTCTGATCTGAAGTGTACTCATTTCCCCCAACAGGCTGCACCATGTTACAGACTGGTTCAGCACAATCATTGATATAGCTGGCGGAAAGGTTCCTCAAGTTGACGGAATCAGTCACTGGGATGCCTTCAACGGAAACTCTGACCATCCGAGAGACAAGATGATCTGCAATATACAGAATGTTGAGAGATTCAATGCGGCTGTGAGGTAAGTCAAATTCATTTCCCCAGGAAGCAGAGTTCTCAGAGTACCATTAGGCATTGGCCTACCTAGGGAACAATGCTCAAGCTTAAGTGTCTGGGTAACAAAGATCTTATGTTGGAAAAGATGGTGTCCTAAGACTGGTGAGTGACCAAATCTCCTGCAGAGATTTTTATCAAATAAACTGGTACATGAAATCTAGTTGATATTTGCTTGAAGAAGTGCACGCAGTTCCATTCATGTGTATTGAATCCTTGAAAACCATTCAGAAACGATTCAAAACTAAGTCTTGAAGTATACTCTCTAGAAAAACCTATTGCATACTCATTTACAATTCAACAGTATTAAACACTCCTAATGACACTTTATATCAATAAATCATGTTAAGATATTGATGCTTTATTGAAAAGTACAGGCAAGACAAAATGCTGTGAAAACAAAAACAAAACAAAACAGTCCAAGGGATCTATACATAATAGCAGACGACACCTTTTAAAGTCAGTAAAGCTTTTGCACTTTCCATTAGAGTATAAATACACGATTGCCAACATCAGGGAAATAACCAAGCTTGGTCATCTTAGTACTATAAGATCTTCACTCCATACAGGCAACACAGCTCTTTAGATTTAGATACATGCAAATAGCCCTCAAGTTCACAATGCTATTACTTGTAACGTCAGACAACAGTGACTGCCCAGGCAGAGGCAATAATATGGTAATGAAACCAACTCACAAAAATTATGACATGGGTCACTCAATAATGAATAAACTGTGAATACGTTATAAACATAGCTTTCTACATTTCGACTCAATCTTGAAAAGCTTCTCTAGGGGTTTTTATACTTCACAACAGGTTCAGTGACTACAAGATGTTAATCGGGAGCATGGCTTCAGTGAAGTGGGCTTCCTCTTCACCATCTTCAGATGAACCTGGGAGACCAAAGCACTGGGACAGTCCGCCTTTTGACTTAGAGGACTCAGTAAAGGAAAGAGGAAACTTTACAGGGACTTCTGCAGCAATCAGTAACAATGAGCTTAGGGCGGCAGAAGCCAGCGCAGGGGGAATCGATTCAAATAACGAGTATGTAAACACGAACCACAAGTCCCTTCCTGACGAGGGCACTGATTCTCCTGACGAAGACACTGATTATACTGACGAAGACACTAATTCTGCTGACGAAGACACTGATTGTCCTGACAAAAGCACTGTTTCTCCTGACGCAGGCACTGATTCTCCCGACGAATTACTGAGTGCACAGAAAAGTAACGATACAGACAATGGATTCTCAAGAAGTGTTAGGTCACTCTACGGGAATGGTGATCTGGATGGAAAAGCAAGCAAGAAAACTTTCGTGCTGTGGGGAGATATGAAGAACCACCCGAAACTCGAGTGGGAGAGCGAAGTGTTGAACACTCTGGGGAAATTCATAAAAGAAAAAACGAAGATTAGACTTTTTGATATAAAAGGTAAGAATGGTGGAACTTTGTAATGTTTTGTACCCTAACTTTATCTGATAAGGTTATGGCTTCAGAAGTCCAGTCAGTCATAAATGATAAAGTTTTACTTGAAGGAAAGTTATCACAGAGATATCTAGATTCAAAAGTTTTGGTCAAAATTATGTTCCACTATGCTAAACTATCTTACTGATTCTGTAGATTCTCAGAACAGATCAGCTGCTTAAAATGATGAATCATTCTCGCCAAAATGTGCTTCCTTTGTGCAAATTAGGACCAGTTTACAACTGGATACTTTCAGTTGAGAGAAAGCCAACCGTTCTCAAAATTCAACACGAATAAGTTCCCCTTCAGAAGATGCTTACACACAAGAATTTGACGTGGGTTGAACACAATTATTTCTTCTTGCTAGTAAAGAAATCTTTACACAATAAAATTAACAATATATTTTCTTATTTATCTCAAAATTCAACACGAATAACTTCTGAAGACGCTTAGATACAAAACTATCGTAGGTTATACACAACTGTTTATTCTTGCCAAAAAAAAAACCTTTACATCAAAAGATTAACAATGTATTGCCTTATTTACATCAGCTGATCCAGAAGAGAGGAACAACCTGTCAGCCAAAATGATCCACAAGCTACAAGCGATGATCAACTACTTGTCTACACAGCTTCAGCACATGATACCAGTGCCCCCCAAGATAAGATCAAGGGAAGGGCACCCGTACTTGTGGAAGAATGTTTGGGCATCGGGCTGGTGCAAATCGAAGTGGTGATAGACGTCCTATGAATTTATAAGGAAGGAGAAAGGACATTAAAGTGTTAGCAATAAAGGTCCTATGGACTGTCAGCAAAGGCTGAAGGACATTACAGTGTTAGAACAAGAGAACAAAATGAAGTGTGAGCGGCGCGTGTGTGTGTGTTTGTGTGTAAGATAAACATCTGTGAAAAAGGAGTGTGTGTATGTATGTGTGTGTGTGTGTGTGTGTGTGGGTAAGATAAACATCTGTACAAAAGGTTTGTATGTTTGTGTGCGTGTGTGTGCGCGTATGGGCAAGAAAAACACCTGTGCAAAAGGAGGTTTGTGTGTGTGTATGTGTGTTTGTGTGAGTGAGCATGTGTGTGTGTGGGTAAGATAAATATCTGTGTGTGTGTGTGAAAGGTATACATCTATGAAAAAGGTGTGTTTGTGCGTGTGTGTGTGTGTGTGTTTGTGTGTAAGTGTGATTGTGCAAGACATTCACCTGTATAAGTGAATGAAGAGGCCGTGCAGCTGTAAAAAAAAAAAAAAAAAACTTTTTATATATGAAGCAACATCTGCTAAAATAAAATGCCTTCCCACACTGGCGACGGGATCAAAGTTGTTAGTGATGACGAAATAAAAAAGTATTTTATACCTACTCTACTCTCTGTGTGTGTGTGTGTGTGTGTGTGTGTGTAAATTTCCAAGTGATTAAGGAAACTCTTTAACATCTAGATTAGAACAAAATGATTTTTTGAAATATTTCTTTAAATGAAATCCAATACAACAAGTTATTATTCTTTGTCGAATAAATAACTCGCGATGAATGTATATATACATAATTGTATAAATGTAAAATCGCAGTTTGAAATATATACTACGTAGCGTTTTTACTTATTGTACAAAAACATGTTTTTTCATATATTTTCGTTTGTGTCACGTAAACATGTAAACGCCCTGGTATGCTCTTACAGTATAATATATATTACGGGTTATTCACGTCGATACGAGACCTTACTGTACTGTTATTTATGTAAGACTTGTATGTAAATATATATATATATATATATATATATATATATATATATATTATATATATATATACATACATATTATACATACATACATACATACATATATATATATATACGTGTATATATATATATATTATATATATAAATAAATAAATAAATATATATATATATATATATATATATATATATATATATATATATATATATATATATATATATATATATATATATATATATATATATATAAGTATCACCAATATTTGAGTACGTTTATTGTACATTCAATGAAATATGTACATAATAAACTAACCTATCCTAGTCATCGTTCGAACATTAGACAATAAAAACTGCTCAAAAAACAAAGCGACAAACACAATACAAAGACAGTTCACCACCGCAAAGGGTTAATCGTATGCGATGCAAATACTGGGACCAAGAAAACACAGGCGACTGTAACCAGTCAAATTTGGAAACATTTTACAGGAGCCACGCTGCCATATTATCTGTGCCTATGCGCTGCCTACTGGCATTGTAACCCTGTTGTGAGTGATCTCTCTCTCTCTCTCTCTCTCTCTCTCTCTCTCTCTCTCTCTCTCTCTCTTTCTCTCTCTCCCCACACGACAACACAAATAATTTACCCCTTTTGTAGAGATGTTAGTGTTGTTGAATATATGTTTAAAGCGCTCTCTCTCTCTCTCTCTCTCTCTCCTCTCTCTCTCTCAACACACAAAATAATTTATCCCTTTTGTAAAGATGCTAGTGTTGTTGAATATATGTTTAAAGCTCTCTCTCTCTCTCTCTCTCTCTCTCTCATCAAGTATACTCGATGACTTGTTTGACTAAGAGAGAAAACGTATTTTTTTTTTTTGCAATCCATGAATATACTTCAAGGTCATTAGTGATTGTACTGTGTCAATAAGAGCTGAGGAATAATATATGAATTTAAAGGTGCTGTTAAAAAAAATCCGATTATTATGTTACTTAACAAAATCAGCTGTTAAAAAAAATCCGATTAAGTTACTTAACAAAATCAGCTGTTGAAAAAATCCTATTAAGTTAATTAACAAAGTCAGTTGTTATAAAATCCCATTAAGTTACTTAACAAAGTCAACTGCTACAAAAAAAAATCCTGTAAAATTACTTGAAAGCAACTCGTCCGATTCCGAGTCTCCCCAGAAACAACTCGAGCACTACTGCATTCTTTCCCAAAAGCGCGCATGCGCGTAGCAGGCCGTGGTCACAGAAACCAGTTTACGAAGTTTACGCAGTTAGAAAGCAGGTAGGAATCTTTAAATATACCTGGGTAAGTTTTTATACCCAAAATCAAGAACGCATTTTTAATAACGCCTGGGTACGATTTCATACGCAAATTCCAAAACGTATTTCAAAATGACAATCTAGAAAGCAGAGATTTTTAAAAAAATGAACGAAAAAATATACCTGGGCACATTTTTATACGCTAATTCAGGAACGCATTTCAAAATGACTTTCACGAAAACAGAGAATTTTGAAATGATGAACGATGAAATAATACCTGTATTCATTTTTATACGCCAATTCAAGAACGCATTTCAAAATGAAATCCACAAAAGCACAAACTTTCGAAAAATAAATGAGCCAGTGGTTAAATATTATTATTATTATTATTATTATTATTATTATTATTATTATTATTATTATTATTATTATTATTTATTATTCAGAAGATGAACACTATTCATATGGAACAAGCCCACAGGGGCCAATGACTTGAAATTCAAGCTTCCAAAGAATATTATGGTGTTCATTAGGGAGAAGTAAGAGGAGGTAAAGAATAATACATAAAGAAGAGATCTCACTTATTTAAAAAAAAAAAAAAAAACTTGAGGAACGTGAAACACAGGTAAATAACTAAGGAACGCCCCGAGATAAAAGGCGGACAGGAATCTTTAAAAATGCCTGGATACGTTTTTATAAGCAAAACCAAGAACAGAATTCAAAATGACAATCACAATAGCACAAACTTTCGAAAAATGAACGGCCCACTGGTTAAATAAGCCTAAGAAACGTGAAACAGGCATGTTAGTGAAGGAACTCCCCGAGAGGAACATGGGGACGCACCTGTGTTTACCTGTTTACTTGACCTTGACTTCCTGGGGCCGAGGCTGTTGGGTTCACAACCCACAGATTGAATGGGATGGGGTCCTGTAGTCTTGACTGATCACTTTAGACGCCTTTTTTTTTTTTTTTTTTTTTTTTTTGACCTTGCGTGAAAATTGTTTGAAAATGGCGCGCAGTTATGCATCTTTCTTTCTTTCCACCTTTCGTTCTTCCTTACTTCTTGCTTTCTTTCTTTTTTCTTTTTCTTTATTTCTTTATTTCTTCCTTTCTTACTTTCTTTCTTTATTTATTTCTTTCTTCTATTCTATTTCTTTATTTCTTCCTTTCTTTCATTCTTTCTTTCTTTTTTCCTTTTTTCTATCTTTCTTTCTTCCTTTCTTACTTTCTTTCTTTCTTTCTTTCTTTCTTTCTTTCTTTCTTTCTTTCTTTCTTCCTTTCTATCTTTCTTTCTTTAAATCTCCAACTGGAAACCCTTATGGACAAAGTCAAAAGACTTACATAAACCCAAGAGGGTTCCAAAGGGAAATCATTTCAGCCTGCAGAGAGAGAGAGAGAGAGAGAGAGAGAGAGAGAGAGAGAGAGAGAGAGAGAGAGAGAGAGAGAGAGAGAGATAAATATATAAATAAATAACACGGGAATAGAAAATAAAAAATTGTCACCTGAATTCAGACGACGTTTCTTAAGAGATGAAGTCGTATAGAATGTTTGTTCTGAAATACATGACTGATAATGTTTGATAATGTTTATTTAATGGCACTTGACACCAATATTTATATACTGAGCCTTGATGTTTAATTTTCTGGACGCTTTGAAAGTCACGGAAAGCCGATTTAGATCAGAGGAGTAACATTTGTAACATTACCTCTCCATTATACGGTTTCATAAATTGGTTATCGAATAAACATTAAGTTGGAAATAAACAAACATGAAATTTTAATCTCAAGATAAAATTAAGTCAAAATATATATAAAAAAAACTTATTCTAGAATTTATGACCTAAGGACGTTTTCTATGACACCAAAGAAAATTCATGCAGTCAGGAGGAACTATGCTAAATCCTGTAACCACAGCCCCTTCTCACTTTCTGGTGGCCTGTTGTTAAAATAACAAATTTCAGTTATTTTAACAATATTAAACAGATAACAGAATAAAACTATCATCTGACAGACTTGAATTATGTGTTGATATAGTATACATGACATAAAGGAAAAAGTCTTCCTAATATTTTGAGAAGTATTTACAATTTAACTGCTCATTCTAAAACCTGTGGGGCTTATATATATGTATATATATACATATATTAGCGGTTTAAATGGAGTTAAATCATACTCTCTCTTTTTTTTTTACTTCTGAATTATAGATTTTTTGCTTTACTTTATATGTGTTACTAATGGGAATTAGTAATTTGATAATGAAATACATACATACATACATATAAATAAATATATACATATATATATATATATAATTATATATATAAGTATATATATATACATATTTATATACATACATACATACAGACATACATATAAATATATATATATATATATATATATATATATATATATATATATATATATATATATATTGATGTCATAATACTGTTATAATTTCCTCTAAATTTCATTATCAAATTACTAATTCCCATTAATAACACAAATAAAGAAAGTAAAGCAAAAATAAATCATTCAGAAGTAAAAAAAATCAATAATTTAAAAGTATAAAAAAAATTATAATATCGATCCTTGAAAAATGAAAGGCTACAGATAATAGGTTATAGGAACCGGTTGCAGCGGACATGCCAAAGCCTGCCAGTGGCCGGAAAGAAACCGGTTTGAGCCGAGCCAAGTTTTTTTTCAGGGTGGTTGTGCTTTCATATACTCATTATAAGTCTTCGCAGTCGGTTCGTAATTATACCTTTTAGTGACTAGAGGTTTATCGCTCACGGAAATATACGCAGTACTATAATGATATATTTCTTTAATTAAAAATAAATCGTAATTCAAGATAAATTAGTTATGGGGATATACTCAGGACTATACTCAAAACTATACTTCCCTAGAATGGAAAACTGCAGTATCCGGAAATTTTTCGAAATTGAGATATGCCATTTATTGGGCTCGTGAAATACAAAATACACAAGTTACTGCAGTTTCAGAATGATTTTTCAATGCTTTCCACGAGTATTTTGGGGGTCCCATTTGCAGTATCTGCAAAATCAGTAGTAAGGTAAGGGAAAACCGCACTATCTACCATTTTTCTCAGTTTTGTATTTTTCCATTTTAGGGCAGTACAACGATATATTTTAGTTTCTACAGGTTAATCGCTTATGGGAATATACTCAGTACTATAACGATATATATTAATTACTAAAGGTTTATCACTTGTGGAAATATGCTCATTAGCAAAAATCGTAAAACGAAATATGCTAATGCAAAAATTTTTTTGCATTAAAATATTTATTTTTTTTAAGCATGATGAAAATAAATCCATAGATAACGTAGGCTAATAAAATCTTGGGTACCTTTCTATGTGACCAAAATACACAACAAAAACTTGAAAATACAAAAAAAAAATCATTAATAGCCTATGTGACCAAAACACTATTGACAACTGGGAAAAAAATAAAAAAAAAACCCTGGGAAAAAGCTGCTTTCGAAAAATCTTACAACAAAATTAAACTGAAAAAAAAAGATACCAATCTTTTTAGGAAACAATCCAGTCTGGACCGGTAACATCATGAACAAACCTTCCCCATTCCTCTCTTGGTGCATAAAAAAACAAAAAAAAACAAAAACTAAAAAAATAAAAACTTTATAAAATCTGTTTTTGACAAATACCTTATAACAAAAATAAAATAAAAGACACCAGTGTTTTCAGAGACAATCCAGTTTAAACAAGTTACACCACAAAAACAAAACTTCTCCATGTCTTTTTTGGATTATGGAAAAAAGCAAAACCAAAAAAAATTGCATTTTTCGAACATCTTACAACATAATCAAATGGCAAAAAAAACAGTATTTTAAGTAGACAAGCCAGTCTAAACAAGTTGCATCACAAAATACAAACCTTTCCCATTTCTCTCTTGGTGCATAAAAGCAACTGGAAACTAAGAAAAAATAAAAAAAAACTGTTTTTAAAGAATATCTTACAACAAAATCAAACTGCAAAAAAAAAATTTTAATAAAAACAATCTAGCCTAAACGAGTTACACCAAAAAAACCAACCTTTCCCCATTTCTCTAGCAAAAAAAAAAACTGCCTTTGAAAGACATCATAGAATATCAAACAGCAAAAAAAAAAAAAAAACACGCACACAAAAAAAAGCAGTATTTTCAGCAAGCAATCCAGCCTAAGCGAGTAAAAACACAAAAACAAACCTGTCCCATTCCTCTCATGGTGTATTTTTGGCAACTAGCATTCCTGGCTTAATAAATTAAAAGAATTTCCACGTCTCCCACCACCATAGTCTTATCATTAACCTAACAGGAACCGGGAATAGAAAGTCCGCTCAAAAAGTCCACTTACAAAGAGGTGGGACTTGCTTTTTAAGTCCGGCAGATAGAAATTCGGCTCGAAAATGGTGCAGTTTGTATTCAGAGGAGTTAGTGGATGGGTGTGTGCGGTGCTTGGTGAAGAAGGTGAAGGCACAATTTACTTCAGTGGTTAAGGTAGTTCAGAAAATATATACAGTATATATGTATGTAGTATATATATATATATATATATATATATATATATATATATATATATATATATATATATATATATATATATATATATATACACACACACACACATATATATATATATATATATATATATATATATATATATATATATATATATATATATATATATATATATATATATATATATATAATAGACAGGTATTATATGACGGTGAAGGTAAGCAGGAATCATCTTCAAACGTATGTATGTATACCTGTGTGTGTCTCTATTATTATTATTATTATTATTATTATTATTATTATTATTATTATTATTATTATTCAGAAGACGAACCCTATTCATATGGAACAAGCCCACCACAGAGGCCACTGACTTGAGATTCAAGCTTCCAAGAAATAGTGTTCGTCAGAAAGAAGTAACAGGAGGTAACAGGAAATACAGAAGGAAGAGATCAGTTATTGAAAAAAAAATTACATATATACATATCACAAAATAGCCACACAACTTAATTGTGTATTTGTGTATATACATTCACACTAATTATGTTAGCATTCAATGAAGACTGTATGTCTTCGAAAGCTTGTATTTTGGAAATTAATGAACCTGGAATCTAAACCACCCGTCTCACTGAAGCCTAACACGAGTAGTATATATATATATATATATATATATATATATATATATATATATATATATATATATATATTTACATATACACACACATACTATATATATAATATATATATATATATATATATATATACTATATATATAATATATATACACAACACACACACACACACACACACACACACATATATATATATATATAATATATATATATATATATATATATATATATATATATATAAAGTCATGCTAAAGTGCACCCATGAATCCCCTACCACTAAAAGTAAAAAAGTATGGTAAAAAATTCACACTTCCTTGCACCACTGATTTTTAACAAGGATTCACTGCTGAATGAGTGTTGGTATCTAATTTAGATTTAGTGGGGGCTCTATACTAACACTGACCATTCCCGCAAGGTTTTCGTGGGGATGGTAAATGATTAATGCTTCATTGTACGTGTGATTTCTTCCTGGGCCTTATCGAGGTCTCAGTTTGGGCGAGAGACGTGGGCTGTGACTTGAAGTGACCTAGATTCTGAAAGCACACGGTATTAACTATATCCGTCTGCGATGGCTAATGCTTTCTTCAGCGCTAGGGGCATGTCAGTTTGCTGGGCACGTGTGCCTGATCACAAAAATGCGAATGTATATATACATATATATATATATATATATATACGTGTGTGTGTTACATACATACATATATACATACATACATACATACATATATATATGTATATATATATAAACATATTATATATATATATATGTATATATATATATATATATATATATATATATATATATATATATATATATATGTGTGTGTGTGTGTGTGTGTGTGTGTGTGAGAGAGAGAGAGAGAGAGAGAGAGAGAGAGAGAGAGAGAGAGAGAGAGAGAGAGAGACTAGGTCTTTTAAACATCTTTGGTATAAATGGAAATATATATATACATTATAAAATTAATATATAATTAACTAAAAACTCTTACTAAAACATTAATGAGAACTGCAACATCAAAATGGCCATACAGACATTTTCGTATAATGATATTTTTTAATATCATTCAAGATAAACAATGACAGAATATGACAGAAGATTCTGTACTGTTCTACCAAAGCTCCTTTATAATGGATTTTTATCTTACTACAAATTCTGTTTTCTCTTACACTTTTTAGTTTTCTGTAAAAGAAAACTATTCGTTTGTCCGCCGCACTTTTTTTTCCGCCCTCAGATCTTAAAAACTACTGAGGCTAGAGGGCTGCAAATTGGTATGGTGATCATCCACCCTCCAATCATCAAACATACCAAATTGCAGCCCTCTAGCCTCAGTAGTTTTTTTTTCTATTTTATTTAAGATTAAAGTTAGCCATGATCGTGCGTCTGACACCGCTATAGGTGCTAACAACACAGGCCACCACCGGGCCGTGGCTGAAAATTTCATGGGCCGCGACTGAGAGTTTCATGGGCAGTGGCTGAGAGTTTTATACAGCATTATACGCTGTACAGAAAACTCGACTGCGCCGAAGAAACTTTGGCACATTTTTTCCTTGTTAACTCTGATTCCCAGCAGATATATACCTCTATTCTCTCTTTAGTTTACCGATAGCTGGTAAGAATGAAAATCCTCTCTGACTAGAGCCTTAAATCGCCTCTATGACGCTTCCCCTCCTTTATTAATCCCAGTTTTTGTGCGTCCGACTTTTTCTTCCAAGCTTTCCTCAAGCAGGAACTGGTTCTACTCAATGCAGGTATGGAGACGCAATCGCTGTTCGACAAAACAATGGAAATTATTACTTTTTGCTGACGGTATATTTTAATGGCTTAAATTGAAGCAATTTGGACCACTTACGTTGTCAAAAATATACTTTATTTCACCGAAGACACGTTCAAATCATTATTAGAGCTCATATTTCTAGACGTACGTGAATATTTTTAAAAATGCCGCGTATTTGAGACAGCCTAAGAGAATATACGAAGCGAGGGTAATATAAAGACATAACTAATTTAACTCAACAACTTAAAAGCTTTTTTTTATATTTATTGGCTTACAAAATGGCACCTTCTAGGCTATAACTTTCAGATTTTCTTCACTTACCCCTATCTATTACATTTACAAATACTTGTATGAATAACTGCTCTCATTTTCACCATTCATTTACTCTAGCTACCATTATCTATTAACTTTCGCCATTTACCTACAGTTTCAGGCTCATTCATCTGTCCCTATGTTTCCTCTTCACTTTTCCAGGTCAACACTGCATTATCTGCAGACATCACCCACGGCACATTCCATGCATCACTCGTTTTAATATCCACTTCAGATACTCAACTATGAGGACAGTCATTTGCAAGAGCCTGCTGACAACTTTTGCCTTTGCTGTCATGTTCTGCACAGACAGCACTTTGTCGATGTCAGCCAAAGAAGTGGCAGAAAAGAAGCCCCATGTGATTCTCATAGTTGCAGACGATTTGGGTAAGTTGTTCTGAAGATATATAAGAAGCCTTTGAGCTAATTACAGTGAATGAACTCTGATTCTAGTCTCTCGAAACACTGTGACGTGCCTTTGGTCAGCAAACTTAGTGAGATAAAAGCCTTCCTGCTCGGATTTTATTCAAATACACAAGATTTAACAATTGGATCAACAGCACTGACAACAACCACTGCTGTTGTTATGTCTGTTCACCCTGTAACTCAGCAAATCTTTAAGTTCCTAAATAGAACTCAAGAAAAACTTTGCCAAAACTCGCCTGTGTTTCCAAAAATCTAACAGCTAACATTCAGCGCACAAATATTAGTTCAAATATTCTTAAGCCAGTGAAAAGTGTCTTTCTAATTAACGATAAAACTTCTCATCTTGCACTGGTCCGTTTCAGTTAATCATACCTTCTTTTCTTGCAAGATTAATTCCACGTAAAGCAAAAGCTTCCTACATGGCAAACAATTTATTCTAGGGCATGGTTTAAGGCATCTTACTTTGTCAAGTTTTTAAACTTGTACTTGAGACAACTGTGCCACATAGGCAATAAAAATCAGGTTTGTGACATCAGTGATTCAGTGAAAGTACCGACCCAATGATTTGTAAAACGGCTGAATCGTACCAGCAAATACACCTCAAAATCTCTAAAACACGTGAATCTTAGCAGATACACCTCATAATAATCTCTAAAACACGTGAATCCTAACAGCAGATACACTTCATAATCTCTAAAACACATGAATCTTAACAGCAGATGCACCTCATAATCTCTAAAACACGTGAATCCTAACAGCAGATACACCTCATAATCTCTAAAACACGTGAATCTTAACAGCAGATGCACCTCATAATCTCTAAAACACGTGAATCCTAACAGCTAATGTCCCTCACAAGTGTCTCTTAGCAATCACAGTGTTACTTCTATACCAGCATGCTCGGAACAGGTGTACGTTAAAATAATATCTATCTATCACTAACATCACAATTGTCTTCTAATTCTTCTTCAGGCTGGAGTGACGTATCCTGGAACAACCCCAATGTAGTCATGCCTCACATGGATACCTTAGCCAAGAATGGGGTTATTCTGAACCAGTCTTACGTCCAGCCAACATGCACACCAACCAGAGCTGCTCTGTTGACAGGAAGGTACCCGTTCAAACTGGGACTTCAGGTAAATTGGTGGATTTCTTGAAAGATTGGTGTTTGGGATAGGTGTCATTTTCAAGGTTTTTTCAGTCAACCTGAAATATTTCAAGATCACTGCCAAAAATGTAATGGCAGCCTCTAAACTTTATTCAAATTTTCATTGAAGAGATGTTATATAAACATCTTGCAAAAGATATCCTGTCGTATCCGAACCAGACACCATTAGAATATGTCTGCAAAATTCTAAATTTTCATATACACTTCATATTCATTCTGATTCTTGGAAGTACAGTTGTTTTGATAAGCAATGTTCCGATCCATATGTCACAGTCATTAGATATAAGTCTTTTTAAAGTTATATAATGAATTACATTCGTTCATTCATGGCTTAATATTATCATGCTACAGTTAATTTCTCTTCCCCTGTTTCTCAAAAAGCCAACCCCTTTCTTCGTCATATCTCCTGCAAATAGTTACCTCAGTCAACTATTTATCATTGCCCAAAGTTTCATCAAGAAATATTCTACCATTTAAATATAGCCTTTACTAAAGGATGTCTTGCCAGAGTCCCATTTTGACACTGCTAAAAAGCAGATTTTTTTTATAAACAGCAGATTACTTCTACGTGCATTCAGATATTACACTGGTCTCAGCTGAATCCTACTCTTACAGAAGGCTGTCATAGCAGCAACTGAACCAGCAGGACTTTCAGTTCACGTGGATATACTGCCACAGTTACTGAAGAAAGTAAACTACGAAACCCACGCCATTGGAAAGTAAGTATTAGCTAATGAATTCGAGAATAAGTAGGTGTTTATATACACAAATTCAGATCAAATAGTAATCCCGGCTGAAGGCTATCATAGAGCACTGTGCGACCACTCGTTATTTTTAAAAATCGTCAATACTTTCCATTTCTATATGACACCAGGGCATTCAAAGGCCTCTATGTCAAATCTGAAACAGTTTATGAATGAGGAGTTTCGTTCATGTGAATTCTCCCTAAAAATAAGTAGTCATACTTTGTCAGATTTTTAGTGAATTCCCACTATATGTCTGTGGTTAAAATGTCAGATCTTTAATGATTAAACAAAAATATCTGTATAAGTTTGTGGAATTAAGCAAGTGTCAAATAACCAGTAATCAAGGATGTACTTAATAATAGCTAACCCTTTTTCCACCCTTATACAATTCAAGATAACAAAGTTTCATGGGATCACAGATATTAACTTCAAGTAAAACCATATCATTCTTTTGAAAAATCAGGAAATACAGAAGGTCCTTTATTAGAAACCAAGCATTACTTGCTACCTTAGCAATTTTCAAACTTGAATTTGGATTAGTAATGTCTTAAAACTGAATAATCCCCCTTGCCATCATACTCTCTTGCATGAGACTAAAAAGTTTTCGTCTAAATCTGTACATTTTCCCATTCACCAGATGGCACCTAGGTTTCTGTTCTTGGGACTACACTCCCACCAAAAGAGGATTTGATTCCTTCTACGGATTCTACACTGGGGCTGCAGATTACTACACCCACAAGAGATCTACGTCTGTGAAGCTACCAGAAGATAAAGCTAGAAGTATGCGTAATACATAAGTATAAACAAATGTGTATCTAAGTATGCTATTAATGCACCTAAACTGGAATGGTCAAACTGTTCTCAACATCTGAGTTGTATGTGACAATATACAACCTGAATGCTGTATATTTGTATATTATCATTATGCTGTATAATGGCATCGTCATTATATTATCTATTTTTAATAAATTGTATATTATATATGATTATATGACAATAACTTACAAACATACATAATACTTAATACTTAATACTGTGTATTGTATATGATTGCACCATATGATTGTGATGTCCGATTGTAATATTGTAATGACTTATTGTGATGACTTCTGATAAACAGAAATTAGAGGGATGTGCAGGGGAAAACAATACATAACACTGGACAAACTTTAGTTAAGGAATCATACAAAATGCCCTTTCTGGAAATTAGATTCTGCTGAATCCTGAACCACACAGGAGTGAATGAGGATTTGTGAAGTCTTTAAATTCAGCTTCATTTCCTCTACTTCTTGTAGCTAATCTGAACATTGGTGAAATCTATAGATACTTTCATTTACATTCTTGTAGGGGATCACGACGGAGGGTTCTTGGACTTGAGAAACAATACGACACCAGATGACACGAAAGATGGAGTTTACTCTACCGTAAGTAAAGGCACTGTTTGCCCGTAAGGTTGACTGACACTAAATGCATAAAGATCAACATTTCAAGTGACTTCTTACACATAAACTTATAATCAAGGCTGTAGGGAAGACAGACAGAAACGGTTCTCTTGTATGAAGTGCTTTTCATTTAGTTTCAAGTAGAAATTTCAACTGACTGAGAAATTATTATACAATTAAATGGCAAATAATGCCACACAAACTCATTAATTTGTTTAGTTGTTTCCAAGGTATACTTATCTCCCCATCTTTTATAATGGAAACTGAATTTAATCTTTCGAAGGTACAAAATATTTATGCTCAACAAGTTTTGTCTTAACCAAACTGCCTCTGAGGAGGTTCAGTAAGACTGGGAGCATTAGGCACACCTAACATTTATACACTGTTAGGAAAATTATGTTAATAGACGTGGTCTTCAAATTCCCTAAAAAATCTTGGCAAAAATTATGCCTTCTCTTTCATCTTCTTCCTAATCACTTCCATCCACAAACAGCATCTGTTCGCGTCAGTGGCTGAAGACATCGTGAGATCACGCAAACCCCAGGATCCACTGTTCATGTACCTGGCTTTCCAGAGCGTCCATTCTCCAATTCAGGTACCTCAAAATTACTCGCAGGTCTACGAGCACATCCAGGACCAAGATCGCAGGAACTATCTAGGTCAGTTGAGGAATGTTTGTGCATTGTGAATGCACAGTGCTTTAGGCATTATACATGCATTGCCTTACTCTGTAACAATACAGTATTTGCTCAAGTTTCTTTGTCTTGTTCCACTGCACAATCAAAATGTAAGCTACAGCTTGCTGCTCTTTAGCATAATGAGGATTTCCAAGTTAAATATTTTCTGCAAACAACAAGGAATATTACTTTAATAAAAACTGAAGGTGATAATCAACTGTACTGGCACTTATCAAGTTTTTTCTCACAAGGCCACTTAACAAGATCTACTCTTTATGAATGTAATGATGTCCTGTGTTTTCAGCATAATAGCTACATTCAATTTTGCTCTTTAAGTTACACCATTACTTAACATACATCTTATCAGTCATATACCTTTTCATGTGGTACTAGGAGACTAACTTGAAATAATCTCACCTCACTACAGGACAACAATCTGATTGGACTTGCCATCGTGTTCTTACAAATGCTGCACTTTTTCACAGTCTTAAGAACAAGTTTTTCATAGTTTTCACGGAACTTGAACATACGAAAACAATCTAATTCAGTTTCTGGTCTGTTCAAGTCTTTTCTTCATTATTGAAGGAACTCTTCGTCACAGGAATTATTAACAGAACTCTTCATCACAGGAATGGTAACTGCCATGGATGAAGCAATTGGAAGGCTTGTCACAGCACTCAAAGAAACTGGCCACTACAACAACTCTGTGATCATCTTCACAACAGATGTGAGCAACATACTTATTAAGTCTTTTATACCTTCTCAATTAACCTTAAGATTTTAACCTCCATATACTGAAGAATATGCAGCTATGGCTGTTTCTTGAAAATTTCTGACATTTCTCTGACTGGTACTGCTTTTAGTAACAAATGTTACACATTACAATGCAAGGCTTTATCATGTGAACCACAAAAAGGCTGCATAATAATAAGCATAGTTCCATTATAACTAGTACTTCAGGAAAATTGTGAAGGATGAAAAATAAGCTGATGACTGCTTATATTGGGCGTAAAACAACCCGTACTTTTCACTGAAACTTCTCTTGAAAGTTAATGGCCTTTTCAGTTTTGTTCAATATAAATGAGTGCTCACTCTGATTAACAGTAACCATAATAGCTACTTTAGACAGATGGAGTAACCCACATACCAAGAATACTTACAGTGTAAGTGACAATGACAGAAAATCTGTGTTATTTACAGAATGGAGGCTCTGTCAAGAACAGCGGAAGCAACTGGCCACTCAGAGGAGAAAAATCCAGCTTATGGGAAGGTGGAGTGAGAGGAGTTGCCTTCATTCACTCTCCATTTTTACCGAATCCAGGAACAGTTACCAATCAGTATGTGAACTTTAAGCAACTGGTGACTTCATGTCCAACTTAAGCTTTTGTTAAAACTTAAATGGGTATTATTGTTGTGGCATAAATCTTCCTGCATGTTTTTGGACTTGATACAACAAAGGAATATTCAAGATACACTGATTAGATGAAATAAGACTTATTTTTGCATGACCACTACCTAATCACTGCCATTTTTCATGCTTTCCCAGTATCTGAATATCATTAACAATAATGTTAACGTGCAGGAACGTACTAATTTTCTAAATAGATTGCACCATGCCACAGACTGGTTCAGGACAATCATTGACATCACTGGTGGCCCAACTGCCGAAGTTGATGGAGTTAGTCAGTGGGACGCCTTCGCAGGGGTCTCTGGCCCACCGAGGGACAAGATGATCTACAACATGTACGACCTTGAAGGATTCAAGGCAGGAGTCAGGTGGGTTTTCTAACTGGTTCAGAAATGAGGACACCTCGTAGAAGGTTATGTCGTCAGCGCACCTCACTTGGTGTAATGTTTGCACTACTAGAGGTTTTGTTTGAAGCGTTCCTTCAACCACTAGTTGCACACAGTTTTTAGCCTTTCACTTTACCTCCATTCCCGCTGCTCCCTTCCTTCCAGCTTGCTGTCCAATCACTCCAATTCTCTCTTTTTCACTGTCTCGAGCGCTGAATGACTGGAAGTGCCCCAGTGCTTAACTTTAGGGCCAGATTTTCATAAATAAAATCAATTAGGAATGAGGACTGTTCTGAGAATCTTATGAGTACCATCAAGAAGATTTAATTTGAGTGTTTATAGGAAAGTATCACGATGGTATACCAAAGGACTATTTTACACTTTTGTCACCACAAATTTTCTTTGTATTTAAAGAAAACAAAACAGTGAAAAATATTGTAAAATGACAAAAGCTTATTTCTGCCTACGTAAAAGTTCCCAAATTCTATATAATCTGTCCTTGCTGCAATGCTACCAAAAATCCAAGAATAAAGTCACAATAAACTCTCATGCATACGAAAGCTGTTAACAATCAACAATCAAGTCTAAACATAGGATATAAAATTTTGAGCACAGTTAATCTTAGGCATTGTCCCAACTCCTCACCTACTGAATAACATACAAAGAATATTTGAAACGAACCGCAACAAATTCATCATTCGACCAACAAAACTAACCGAAGACTTGACTTATTCTACAACAGACTTGGCGACTACAAGATGCTGATTGGACGCATGACCAGAAACAGCTGGGCATCGTCTCCACCATCTGCAGACAGCCCAGTACAAGGCAGACACAAGGCTAGCCACAAAATTCGCAGACAAGCCTGGCCAAAGAGGAGGCTTCCAGCCATTTTCCTGGCCAAGAAGAACAAAGAACTCACAGGGGGTGAAACTCCTCTCAATGACACTTATGAGAGTTTCTTCAGTGAGCCAATCATTAACAAATTCAATGACTTTGACATTTTAAAAGAGGATAGTTCTGAAGATTTTACGCCCAGAAATCGTAGGGTATTTCGAAAGAATAAAGGAAAAGGGAGAAAGGACAAAGAACAACACATTCTGTGGCGTGATTTGAAGAACCACCCAGACCTGGTGTGGCACGCTGAAGAGTTGCAGATCTTGGAGCAACATATGGAAGACAAGAACAGGATTAGACTTTTCAACATAAAAGGTAAGGGTGAAAAGATTTACTCTCCTGATCAAATGAAGTGGGAAGTTCAGGAGTTTATTTGTGATTATGAAATATAGTGCTTATTAAAAACACACCGGCATAGAATAAAATGTACCCTTGGTTCTTAGGAACTCAACTTAGATGTAGCCATTTTGAACAAAATTTCTTTAGAACTTCAGATTAGTAACTGAAGCTAGGTGCCCAATTCTGACAACAGATCCCACATAACGGAAATCCCACCTAACGGTTATAACATAAACACTAAACTAATACCCATTTGCTATACTGAAACACAACCAAAGCTCCAATACTTATTTTCTTGCCTTTAACAACAGATGACCCAGAGGAGAGAAACAGCCTGTCTACAACCAAGATCCACGAACTCCAAGCAATGTTCAACTACCTGTTTACGCAACTGCAGTATATGAAGTCGATTCCAGCGAACGTGAAAGTCAAAGCTGGGCATCCAGTCAACTGGAATGACGTCTGGTCACCAGGGTGGTGTCAGGCAACGTTTTGACAACGAACGTTTGCCTGTTGAGAGGCGTCTGTCGCGCTTGCCTTTCCGTCGCAACTCCAGCGTGGTGCGAGGGAGTCTTGTCAGATCTGAATGTAGGGATGTTAATACCGTTTTCATTGTGAGTTTGAACACAACTTAATTTTGTTGTATTATAGCTGTACAAATTGGTTCTAGAAAAGTCCACTGTCAGCCATATTATGTAATCCAAACCTGCAATGTACTTTATGAGCTTTTTCTCATATGATTCTAACTTATAAAATGTCATATTTTCATAAACAGAAATCCCATAGAATAGATTTAATAAAAGCAGTACGAAATAAAAATACATACTAATTATTTTTTTTATTGACTATAATGAATAACTTGATGTCATCATCTAGGCTAAGCCTAAAAGGTAAACAGAAAACAAGAGAGTTACTAAAGAAAATAAGAATGATCCTAGCTTAGGAGAACAGGAGCCAAAATAATACCAGCAAAAGAGACAAAGCCCCATCTGCGGTGGAAAAAGTAAGGATCTTGGACTATTGGGTGGGAGGAGCTACATATATATATATATATATATATATATATATATATATATATATATATATATATATATATATATATATATATATATATATATATATATATATATATATACACATATATATATATATATATAAATTATAAGTATATATACATATACTTGTGCTTCTTAAGATAAACAGGCAGATTTGCAATATTACACAATGAAACAACTCCAATTATTCTAATGACCCAAAAGTTGCATAGCAACGCAAAGCAACCACTGCTGAATTAATAAAACGATAGAAAGGTGGATTAACATACCTTCCACTCTCAAAAAAAAAAAACGAAAAGAACAGTGCAGTAAATAAATCAATAGACAAGATGTGGTAAAGTGGGCTGATGTAAACAAGGCGTAGTAAAGTGGGCTAATAATCATTACTGTGATATTACCTCTTCACTAAAGCGGTGCCGCCAACGCTTCACGATGTTATCTGAGCTACCAAGGGAAAATGGTTCCAAGGCCTGCGATTTACATCAGTTAATTACCAAGGTGACAAAACCAAGTCCTGTGATGTATATCAGTTAATTACCAAGGTGACAAAACCATTAACCTAAATTAGATATTTTTCCTTTATATTTTTAGGTAGATATAAGAATTTTTTTCATATTTGCGGGTCCATTAACCTAGAGAAGTATTTTTTCATTTATATTTTTCGGTAGGTATAAGATTTTTGCTTTTCTCATATACGTATGGGTCCCCTGACCTAAATTCCTACCGTTTTGAGAAAGATTGCTTTGTCTTTTGCAGACCAGTTTTAATGAACAAATTTACTTTTCATTTACATTTTTAGGTAGATGTAAGATTTTTTTTTCTCATTCACTAGTGGTTCCTTGACCCAAATTCCTACCGTTTTCAGAAAGATTAAACAAATTTATTTTTCATTTATATTTTTACGTAGATATAAGATTCTTTTTTTTTTTATCTCATACACGTATGTTCCTTTGACCCAAATCCTACAGTTTTCAGAAAGATTACTTTGATTTTTGCAGACTAGTTTTAATAAACAAATGTATTTTTCATTTGCATTTTCGGTAGATATAAGATTCTTGTTTTTCTCAAACACGTATGGTTCCCCTGACCTAAATTTCTACACTTTTGAGAAAGATTGCTTTGTTTTTTGCAGACTAGCTGTAATGAACAAATTTACTTTTCATTTACATGTTTAGGTAGATATAAGTTTTCTTTTTATTTTCATTCACTAGTGGTTCCTTGACCCAAATTCCTACCGTTTTCAGAAAGGATTACTTTGATTTTTGCAGACTAGTTTGAATAAACAAACTTGTTAAAAATTATCGTCAAATTGAAGAATATGACTTGGTTAATTGTTAAATAATACTGTCTTTTTGCAGACAATTTCGAATAAACAAATTTGTTGAAAATTATTGTCAAATTGAAGAACGTGACTTAGTTTAAATTTCTGATCCCTTATTGTGAAACAGAAAAAAATTCAAATCACAAAGGAAAACAAACTATTTAAAAATTACTGTTACATTAAAGAACATGGCTTAGTTTAAATCTTCTGATTCACTAACATGAAATATAAACAAAATTCAAATGAAAATGGAAAAAAAAACTATTTAAAAACTATTGTTACATTAAAGAACATAACTCATTTTAAATCCCCTGATTCAGTGATAAGAAATATAAACAAAATTCAAATGAAAAAATGAAGAGGCGGTGGATTTCTAACCACACTCATTGCATTCATGCACAGAATGAAGTGGAAACTAACACAGGATTAACTAGTCCTGTTGGAATGCGAACATTTCTGTTCAATGATCCTTTGATTTTGCAGAGATCAATGACCCACTTAACCCAAATAAAGCCGTGCTTGTATAATTTGAGGACTGGTTGAAGTTTAGTTTAGCAAGGAATACAAAAGTCTGGTATGTGTAAGATATAGCTGTAAGTATATCATATGAAAATATACTAGCGTCTCTCTCTCTCTCTCTCTCTCTCTCTCTCTCTCTCTCTCTCTCTCTCTCTCTCTCTCTCTCTCTCTCTCTCTCATTTCAGGACTGACTCAAATTTATTGAAGTAAAGAAAAATAAAGGCCCCGTATGTATAGGATACTGTTGTAAATATATCATTCAAAGAGATACTAGTCTCTCTCTCTCTCTCTCTCTCTCTCTCTCTCTCTCTCTCTCTCTCTCTCTCTCTCTCTCTCTCTCTCTCTCTCTTAAATTATAAATAAAAAATCTAAGATTAAAGGAAATATAAACAATGACGACGCCCAATTCATCAAATAATTCTAATATTTCCTCCTCCATTCAGTCGCACTTCTATATTTTGTTTTAATATTGAAAAATAATATTCTCGTAAATAAAGTACAAGTTTTTTAAAACTTATTATTTATCTTCATTTAATCGCACTAATATAAATTTTGGTTACAAATGACAATACCCTTGGTATGACGCTAAGCTTTCTTACATAAATAAACGGTATTTTTATATTGGAAAATATTATTCTCGTAAATAATGTCAAAGGATTTTTAAAACTCAAAACGACACGTTCGCTCTTCTCAGTATTTGAGTCAATAACCTAGGTGGTGTTACGCTAGTTTTAATAGCCACAAATCAATCAATCATCTCAGTATACGATTTTTAGACAGTTTCTTAATCTTTAAAATGTACGATAATGTGACGCCATGGAATTTCTCAAGTTGTTAAAATTCTTTAAAATTCTCTAGTTTAATTCTGTATTAAGTTTCAGAATATATTTATATATATGTATATATATATATATATATATATATATATATATATATATATATATATATATATATATATATATATATATATATATATATATACTAATAATAAATATCTATACACATATAGTATACATTAATATATACACATATATATGTGTATATATATTGTGTATATATATATATATGTATGTATGTATATGCGTATATATATTAACTCAAACAGTAAAGCCTCTATGAAATATTAAATAAAAATTCAATTCATTCATCTAAGCACAGTTTCTCCCGTTAAGCCCTCCAGACTCTGAGAGAGAGAGAGAGAGAGAGAGAGAGAGAGAGAGAGAGAGAGAGAGAGAGAGAGAGAGAGAGAGTCTGGGTACGGAACCGCACTTAAAAATACCTTTGGTCGCGTGAAGGGCATACGAATTTGGGCATCCATTGGAAGGTCACCATCAAACGGCCAGGACACAAGGTGCTTTGTTTATTTGAATAATAATAATAATAATAATAATAATAATAATAATAATAATAATAATAATAATAATAATAATAATAATAATAGAAAATCTTCTTTTAATAATAATAATAATAATAATAATAAAATAATAATAATAATAATAATAATAATAATAATAATAATAATAATAATAATAATGCTCCTTTCTAATGAACACCTGTGGCGGCCTTGTTCCTTATGAATTGGGTTCATCCTCTGAATAATAATAATAATGAAAAATCACTAGCTCTGCATCATGATCAGTTACTGCTGCAGTGTGAGGTCTGCGTTGAGGTGTTGAAACCCTTTGGTGTGCTTGTCCCATGTGAATAGGTTTCCTCTACTGACATAATAATAATAATAATAATAATAATAATAATAATAATAATAATAATAATAATAATAATAATAATAATAATAGACTCAAAATCACTTTGAAAAAAGCTAATTCTTTTGAATTTACTGCAAATATTGTGAATTGTATCAAAATAACAAGTCCGGAGAATTGTATTTAAGAAACATCTATAGATATGTGTATGTCTATGTGTGTATATATATAATATATATACATTATATATATATAATATATATACATATAGACATATATACTTATATACTAAATTACATACATGCAATTCGTTAAACTGTGGTCACTGAGGACTTAACTATGTAGAGATAATTTAAGACAAATATGGACACTTCTTAAGGCGAGTCAAAGGGAGAGAGAGAGAGAGAGAGAGAGAGAGAGAGAGAGAGAGAGAGAGAGAGAGAGAGAGAGAGAGAGAGAGAGACTGCAGCTTTCACGAAAATAAGTATACCTTAAAAACATAATAATATATAATTGCATTTTTTACGCCAAGTGGAAAACTGCTTCTTTCGGGAAAATGAAAATACGAGAAAATATAATTGTATTTTGACGCACGACTCAGAAAAGGTCAGGCAAGACCCTCTGCCTTCTTCTAAGGAAGAATATTAGCATAAGCATATACATATGAGGCTGGGGAACTGGCTAAGCATAATCGGTCTACACAAGTATGGAATTTTACGAGAGTTGAATAGACGGACGGGGAAAGGTTTAGGGCTACAGAGAAAGTTAATAAAAAGAAAAAAAAGGAGAGCAGAGAGAGAATGGAAAGTGGGGCATACCTTCCAGCTCAATATCTGATTGTTTTAGGAGTCAAAGCAAAAAATATTAGTAGGGTTTAGTTTATATTATATATATATATATATATATATATATATATATATATATATATATATATATATATATATATATATATATATATATATACAGTATATCACTAAGTCCACGTTGGAAGGTGAGTGAAAACCGGGACTTTGAACAAGTACTTTCGTAGTTTATTCTACATTTTCAAGTTCACACTGAATACAAAAGAAGTTGACAGAGATTTATATACAAAAACAGAAGGGGGGGGAGGGGTTACACTTTGTTAACCTGGCCAGCATGTTCTTTGAACAAAAAGGACAGGGACAAAGGATCAAGGGATAATCCAGGGTGGTGATTAACACTCCTGGTGGAAGTAGCTTCAATGAACACAGTCTCTAGCAGATTTCTTTTCCGATGGTCGTTGACCTTGTAGATAACCGTTGACTTACCCCAGTTCATCGTATGGCCTGTCTTAAACCAATGATCCACGATGCCGTTATTTGATAAACCTCTTGAAATGGCATATTAGTCCTTTTGATGTCTGACCAATATATATCGTATTACATTCTCTGCAAGGAATACTGTATACAATACTGTTTGAAATGGGTGGCCTCGAATTCAATATTTTCAAGAAATTGAGAACGGATAGATTTAATTTCATGAACAGGATTCCCCCGGATTGGGCAACAGTGCTACTGAACAGAATTTATAACAGCCTTAGATTCAAGCGAAACAAACTAGTTCACCACCTGGATCGCAAATTAAAAAGTTTCATCGAGATAAGTGACTAGAATAACAAACATAGAGTGTAATAAACCTCTCGAACAAAGGACTGGACCAGAATCCCAAATGCGCTTTAGGCTATGGCTCATCATATTCTATTAGTGATGACATTTCGTTCACAAACATCATCTCAGAGATATCCAAACTGGAGAAGAAAGACACAATTGTATCACCTTCAATGAATTAGCTCCAGGACTCATGCAGAGGAGCGTGCTATTAGAAACAGCGCGCATAGTGAGAAAAGTGATTGACTCCTAAGGAGGCAGGCTGCAACCCGGAACCCCACGCTATAAATACCGCCCAGTCGAATAGGACGACTGATAAAAAAAAATTAACAATAACAATAACCGTACAGGTGTCTTCATCGATACACACCTGTTACTAATCCACCAGGTGTACGTGTTCACCTGGATTCGTTCGATTCCATACATTCGACCTCTAAATAATTAGTGAAGAACGTCCAGACACGCTAAAAAAACATTAGCATAAGAAACAAAGCTTCCAACGTAGCGACAAAAGCATGAGTGAAAGTGTTGACATTTCGTATTATAATGCAAAGTTCATTCATGCTTCAAAAATGAAGTTAGGAATATTGAATGAAAATATACATTAGAAAATAATGACTGAATCTGCATTCGTCATGTAGATTCTATGAAGGAGATCAAAAGTGCTTTTGTGTAGAAAATATATATTGAAAATTATTTCGAAGAGATAAACAAGAACCTATTTAGGTAATCAGATAAAAATTATTTTGTAGGAATACAGAGTACCTATTTAATTACCACATAACTCTGCATCAACATAACTGCATAACGCAAAAACCAGAGAAATTACCAAAATAACAGTAAACGAGTGAAATCAGGTGATTATTCGTGATAATGATGATAATACGTTAAAAAGATTTCTTTTATTATTGCTGAGGAAGTGTGTCCAGAAATACAATTTAAAAAGCAACTAGTGGTTTGGTAAATTAGTGGGAACAAATAAAAATTTTAAAAAATACATTTATCGTCATGGAAATAAATTTGTAAAAAAATATAAATGGAGAAATTATGTTACAGATTTTAAACAAAATTTATAAGAGAACAATTCAAGACAGAAACATCGGGCGAACGACGACAAATACAATTCTACGACAAAAACAATATTACCACAAAGACAGTTTTACTACAAGGACAATTCGTTGACAAAGACAATTCTACGATAAAGACAATTTTACGACAGACAATTCTACAGCAAAGACAATTTTACGAGGACAATTTTGCGACAAAGAAAATATTACTACAAAGAATTTTACGACGAAGACAATTTTACGACAAAGACAAATTTACTAAAAAGACAATTCTACGAAAAATATAATTTTACGAAAAGACAATTTTACGATAAAAACAATTCCATGCCACTTACAATTCTAGGACAAAGAAAATTTTATGGCAGAAAATATTACGAAAAAGACAATTCTACGACAAAGACAACTTTACTACAAGGACAGTTCTACAACAGAGACAGTATAAAAAAAAATTCTATGAAAAAGACAGTATGAAAAAAATAATTCTAAGACAAAGACAGTTTAGGCTACTACAAAGAAAATTTTACAGCAGACGATTCTACGACGAGGACAATCTGGCAACAAAGACAATTTTACGACCAAGACAACGTTACGATCAAGGCAATTTTATAATAAACACAATTTTACTCGTACAATAAAGACAGCTTTACAACAAAGACAATTTTCTTCAAGACAGTCCAGGACACAGAATCTTTCCGCGAAGTAATATCTCACGTCAACCTATCTCCCTACGTCGACGTTTACAAAAACCTCTCAGGAAAATGACAAGGATGCCCGATGACCTACTGATGTCCCCAAAAAATATCATTTTGAAAAGTGGCCCCCAAGCCCCCTCTTCCCCCTCCCCGCCCCCCTTTTCCTTAAGAGAAAGCTGTCGGAAAGGGAAAATTGATGAGCCGGTGGCAGTGTTAGTGAGTCTGCGTTAGAATCTCAGTTGGCTCTGGGAAGTGACTCTGGGTGGAGAGGTACAGGAGGTACAGGGAGGTACAGAAGCTACACGAGCTATAAGAGGTACAGGGAGGTAAAGGAGTTACATGAGGTAAGGAACGAGTCCTTAATTTATGTAATACATAAATATATATAAATATATATACTGTATATGTATATGTACTATGTATTATGTATATTTAATTATATATACATATATATATGTATATGTATATATATATACATATACATCTACATATACATATATATGTATATGTAGATGTATATGTATATATACATATATATATATATATATATATATATATATATATATATATATAATTAAATATACATATATATATACATATATATATATATATATATATAAAATAAATTTCTTACAGCTGTGTGGATTACTTCTATCATAAATATATAGATACACACACACACACATATATATATAAACATGTGTTTGTGTGTGTGCGTGTGATTTAAGTACTCTAACAGGGTCATTCACCCAGTTCATCGCAGCAGGAACTGCAAGCTCCCAAAATCGAAAGACAGTCATGAAAGTCAGATGCGGCCTGATGAACGGTTATCTCAATTAAAAGTCCAGATCTCTCCATAATCTCTTCAGCCAACAAGATTCCCATTTTTCTCTTCCGTCACGCAATTATTTTGTTTGTTTCCTTAACAAACACATAGACACAGACACAGACACAGACACAAACACATGCTACCAACCTCCTGACCACCAACCCATTTTGCTAGTTTGACCTGACTTGACTTTTTCTGGTCATGAATCTAGACCTTGATTGCTTGCAAAATTATCTTTCATCTAACGAATAATAATAATAATAATAATAATAATAATAATAATAATAATAATAATAATAATAATAATAATAATAATAATAATAATAATATATAATAGTAATAATAATAATAATAATAATAATAATAATAATAATAATAATAATAATAATAATATTCTTTGGAGGCTTGAATTTCAAGTCACTGACCCCTATAGTGGGCTTGTTCCATATGAATTGGGGTTATCATCTGAATAATAATAATAATAATAATAATAAAAATAAAAATAAAAATAATAATAATAATAATAATAATAATAATAATAATATCAATAACCTTTTCAAAGGAATAATAATAATAACAATCATAACAATAATCTTTGGAAGCTTGAATTTCAAGTCAGTGGGTCCTGTGGGCTTCTTATATACGAATATGGGTTCATCTTCTGGTTAATAACAATAAGGAAACAAGGCTAACCCTGTAACGAGGCTATAAAATCGAGAATTAAAAGCCACAGCAGTGTTAAAAATATTCATGCACAAAGTTAAAGACGAAAAGGAGAGGCTCTCAGGTAGAAAGAGAAGATTGGCTGACCTCTCTCAGTGCTGGGAGGTAAATGATAAGGTACAAGTAGGACATTGCACTTCATACCTGAGGGCTTGGTCATTTATCACTTTACCATTTATTCGCTGCATATCTTCTGATATTCTTGGGCATTTGAATAGGTCGAATCGGACTTTCTCTCTCTCTCTCTCTCTCTCTCTCTCTCTCTCTCTCTCTCTCTCTCTCTCTCTCTCTCTCTCTCTCTCTCCGTGCCTGTGTGTGGGTGTGCGTGTCTGCGTAAAGAGGTCACCAGCAGAATCTATTATTCGAGCCTCAATCTTTTGTATGTGTCGTCCACAAAAATTATATATATATATATATATATATATATATATATATATATATATATATATATATATATATATATATATATATATATATATATATATATATTGTATATACATTACATTTCATATATATACACAGTATATATATACTTTCATATATACATACTATGTATATATATATATATATATATATATATATATATATATATATATATATATATATATATATATATATAGTACATGTATATATACAGTATATATACACTGTGTTATATATGAAATGTATGTATATACAATATACAGTATATATATATATATACATAGAGAGAGAGAGAGAGAGAGAGAGAGAGAGAGAGAGAGAGAGAGAGAGAGAGAGAGAGATTTAGGGCAAAAAAATCTTTTACCGGGACGAAAATGAGGAGAAAAATAAAAAAGAGATAAGGAAAGTTCACGTAGATCCACCTACACGCAAAAAATGAAAGTCCATAATCAGAAATAACCACAGGCTAAAAGAGGGTGGGAAGCAGCTAGCTTGCAATTAGAGGCTGCATCTACAACACAACGCTTGGAGGATAATAACACGAGGTTATTATTGCAAGGAAATGCAAAACACTACATTGAGAGAGAGAGAGAGAGAGAGAGAGAGAGAGAGAGAGAGAGAGAGAGAGAGAGAGAGATTTAAATATATAAACAACAACACTAATATCTTTAAAAAAGGGGGCAAATTATTTGCGGTTCCCAGGAGAGAGAGAGAGAGAGAGAGAGAGAGAGAGAGAATTCCAAATATATAATCAACAAAACTAATATTTTAACGAATTTGTATTGTCGTGAGAGAGAGAGAGAGAGAGAGAGAGAGAGAGAGAGAGAGAGAGAGAGAGAGAGAGAGAGAATTCCAAATATATAATCAACAAAATTAATATCTTAACAAATTATCTGTATTGTCGTGTGAAGACAGAGAGAGAGAGAGAGAGAGAGAAATACTTTGAGCCAATGTGAAAAGAAAGAAAACCAGTCAGCCAGTTAGCGTCTACATATACGGGACAACAACACTTATCTATTTTTTACCTGCGACACTAAGTCGACAGGTGTGACGCACGCGCATGCACATACATACACACACATACATGCATACATACACACGTGCACACACATACGAGTTCTGGCAAAACGGGGAACCAATGTATTTTATGAATATGTAAATATCTATGTGTATATTTATGTGTGTATATGAGTATATAAATAAGTATATGTATACACTGATATATATAGATATATTTATGCATATAATATTTATTTATATATATATATATATATATATATATATATATATATATATATAAACACACAAATATATATATATAAACACACAAATATATATATATAATATATATTTACATATACTGTATATATATATATATATACATATACATATATATATATATATATATATATATATATATATATATATATATATACAGTGTGTGTGTGTGCGCGTGCGCGTGTGTGATCGTTTCCCACCGTCCACGTGCACTACATGAATCACTGTACTACCTAACACCTGACAACCTAGCCAATATGAACTCTCTCTATTCTCATGACGTCACAACTGCCTGTTCTTGTAATTTAAAAAGTGACAACACAACCACAAGTTGTAAATAAAGCATGGACTTCTCCCCTTTGCAAACTTATTCTTGAGGATATGTATAAGAAGCCAACCTACATATGTTTTAGAAGAATGGATAAGTGAGTAAAAAGAATAAATCTAAAGACAGTATCTGTCAATAATCTCTTTGCTTTAATATAGGTTGCTATAAGGAGGATTCATAACACACACACATTATATATATATATATATATATATATATATATATATATATATATATATATATATGTGTGTGTGTGTGTGTGTGTATGTGTATTTATACATACATATATATACATACATGTATGTATATACATATATATATACACATATACTATATATATATATATATGGATATATATATTCATACCAGGACCGCATTTGAACAAGATGGTATCCAAAGGAGATTTCTATTACAACAAGTTACAAACTTTCAAGGACTCTCTGTCCTCATCGTCTGGTAGCCTGTTTAAATGAGGTCCTTATATGAATTGTATTAATATATATATACTTGCAATATTCTCATTAAAAAATAAAAAATTCTACTACACATTATGCAAATTAACCCTTTAAGCTGAAGTTCACCTCAAACAATGACACATGCCTGCGTAAATCAAATTATTAAAATTATAAAAAGGCGCCGTGAACACACTTCCTTTGACCTCCAGGTGAAAGTAGCAGGAAAATAACAGGAAGTGGTGTCTTTTCAGAAGAATAATAACCACTAAATACGCTACATCCTGCATCTGACACTGATAACAATTTGAACTTACTCTAAGTTTACATTTATATCCCACAGGAAAATGACGGCAGAAGTTCAGTACCAAGCGCTTTCACGTTTATTAACGCATCTTCTGGGTACAAATGAGACACAGATGAAAAGAAGGTTACAAAGTAACCAAAAAGAACAAGAATGCCAGATTCTTGTTCTTTTCGTTTACTTTGTAACCTTCTTTTTATCTGCGTCTCATTTGTGCCCTGACGATGCGTTATTAAACGTGAAAGCGCTTGGTACTGAACTCTGCCGGTCATTTTCCTGTGGATTCTGCTCTACAGGTACACTGAAGTCACGTGCATCTACTGTGATTTTTTAAGCATATATATATATATATATATATATATATATATATATATATATATATATATATATATATATATATATTTATATATATATATATATATGTATATATATATGTATGTATGTATGTATGTATGTATGTATACACACACACACACACACACACACACACATATATATATATATATATATATATATATATATATATATATATATATATATAGAATGAACAGGATGGAAAATAGCGATCGTGGCATCTTAAGCTTATTGGCCAAATTTTCGATTCGTTAAGTCTCATCATCAGGGCTGTAAAATATGAAAAAAATTACAAATTAAATAGTCAGACCTCCTCCGCCGTCTTGTCGATAGCATAGGTGACGACGTCCTGCTTTCCAAGAAGGAGAATGTCACTCAGTTTTTCAGCTTCCTGGAGATAGGTTCTGGTCTTAGAATTCTCTTAACCTTTTGTGCTTTCATTTCCATTTTTTGTTTTTTTTTTGTTTTAATATAGATTGTTTGGCGTTTTTGTGATTTTAACTTTTGTAATTGTCATTTTACAGAGTCTGTTTTTAATTTGTAAAGTTTGTATATTTTACAGCCCTGACGGTGAGACTTTACGTCTCGAAAATTTGGTCAATAGACTTAAGATGCTGCGTTGGCTATTTTCCAACCTGTTCATTTTCTAAATATCCGGCGTTCCAGATGCCATAACTTGCCTTAGTTAGTGTTATGTGTATATATATACATATATATATATATATATATATATATATATATATATATATATATATATATA
>NC_089767.1:32022008-32054508 GCF_040412425.1 Macrobrachium rosenbergii
ACAAACCCCTATTCATATATGGAACAAGCCTGCATGGGCCATCGACACGAAATTCAATCTTACGAGGAATGCAAATTTACTCTCTCCGTTGTTTTATAGGCTGGAATGACGTGTCCTGGAACAACCCCAGTGTTGTCATGCCTCACATGAACGACCTAGCCAAGAATGGGGTGATACTGAACCAATCTTACGTTCAGCCAACATGCACACCTACCAGAACGGCGCTTCTGACAGGGAAGTACCCGTTCAGATTTGGACTTCAGGTGAATACTGAGATCTACTGTCAAATTTCATATTCTAAGGCCCTTCTTTATACAAAACGTTCCAGGATTTTGAAGATAACTCTTATTAATTCTAATGAGGACCACGTGAATATACATACATATATATATACAGTCGCTTTTCCAGAGGACATCATTTCCTGATGTCTCAATTAGCGATCACTCAACAATTTAATATTGTTAATTGAAAATGTGCCTTGCTTGTTTATACCATTTCCACCCTGCTTGAAAATCAAGCTTTATTTTTGTCTAATAAGGCAACACTGAATGAGCTCGTTTATTACTCTATGCAACAGACGATTTTAACTCTTACAGAAGGGTGTCATAGCAGCCACAGAGCCGAGAGGAGTGCCGCTACAGGCGAAGATGCTGCCGAAGTTTCTGAAGAAGACTGGCTATGAGACCCACGCGATTGGAAAGTGAGTAACAAAGATAGGTCGGTCCAGAGGGCTTTTTTTTAGACAGTAAATGTTATTCTTAACTGAAGCCATTCACTGGCAATCTATGCTTCTACAGGAGAAGGAGAGAAGCATTTTTACTTTACCTACTGAGATGAAAGCGCTTTTGTTCATTACACAAATTGTTCGCGTTTTTATTTTCGAATTAGAGATTATTCCTTACACCCAACTTTATTCTCTACTGGGATTCTCTGTAGCCTAAAAATAAGCCTTTTCTTCGATACCATACTGGACGTCATCTAGTCCATGAGATGGAACTCACACTTCATTTAATCACTGACTGATATATATAAAAAAATTCAATACACAAAATCGTTTTCCAATCTGTAATTTTTACAAAGATAATTTGTTGCCTCCAACTACCCATTTTTTCGTTCACATAATCCTTTTATGTTCCTCTTCATTAGATGGCACCTAGGATTTTGTTCATGGGACTATACCCCTACAAAGAGAGGATTTGACACCTTCTACGGATTCTACAACGGGGCTGAAGACTACTACAGACACACGAGGTCTATTGCTGGGAACCCAAAAAGACTAGCTGAAAAAAGTATGTAAGATGAAGAGGGTAACCCCATGTAAAACATAAGTAAGTTGTGAATAAATGTAAGCTACTAAACCAAAGTAAACTTATGTAAATTGTGAATGAAAATATGTGAGCTACCAAACCTAAGTAAACATAAGTTGGGAATGAAATTATGTAAGCTACTAAACCCAAGTAAACATAAGTAAATTGTGAATGGAAATATGTAAGCTACCAAACCTAAGTAAACATAAGTTGTGAATGAAAGTATGTAAGCTACTAAACCCAAGTAAACATAAGTAAATTGTGAATGAAAATATGTGAGCTACCAAACCTAAGTAAACATAAGTTGTGAATGGAAGTATGTAAGCTACTAAACCCAAGTAAACATAAGTAAATTGTGAATGAAAATATGTATAAGTTGTGAATGAAAGTATGTGAGCTACCAAACCCAAGTAAACATAAGTAAATTGTGAATGAAAATATGTAAGCTACTAAACCTAAGTAAATATAAGTTGTGAATGTAAGTATGTAAGCTACTAAACCCAAGTAAACATAAGTAAATTGTGAATGAAAATATGTAAGCTACTAAACTCAAGTAAACATAAGTTGTGAATGAAAGTAAGTAAGCTACTAAACCCAGGTAAACATAAGTAAATTGTGAATGAAAATATGTAAGCTACTAAACCTAAGTATATATAAGTTGTGAATGAAAGTATGTAAGCTACTAAACCCAAGTAAACATGAGTAAATTGTGAATAAAAATATGTAAGCTACTAAACCAAAGTAAACATAAGTTGTGAATGAAAGTATGTAAGCTACTAAACCCTGTGAATGAAAATATGTAAGCTACTAAACCAAAGTAAACATAAGTTGTGAATGAAAGTATGTAAGCTACTAAACCCAAGTTAACAGAAGTAAATTGTGAATGAAAATATGTACAGTAAGCTACTAAACCAAAGTAAACATAAGTTGTGAATGAAAGTATGTAAGCTACTAAACCCAAGTTAACAGAAGTAAATTGTGAATGAAAATATGTACAGTAAGCTACCAAACCTAAATAGATATAAGTTGTGAATGAAAGTATGTAAGCTACTAAACCCAAGTAAACACAAGTAAGTTGTGAATGGATGTATGTAAGCTACTAAACCCAAGTGAACGTAAGTTGTGAATGAAAATATGCAGGATATACAGTATATGATAAACTCATGTAAACAAGTAAATTGTGAATGAACACAAAACAGAGAATGGTGAAACTGTAATCAACATTTTGGTAAGAAATGGTCCTTAAATTTGAATGCAAACTCACCACGAACTACAGTACTTGATCATGCTATGTACACCAGTCAGGATCAACAATAAAACCATATATGTATATTTAGAGAATTACTTTATGTTAAATTCCTGACTTGCAACTGATTTGTGACGCACCTTAAGCACAGGTTCATGTCATTCATTTTATCTGGATATACAGAACAACTTTCCCATTTTGACGTTTATTGTTTCTTGCGAAGGATCACACAGCGACGGATTCTTAGACTTGAGAAACAATACGACCCCTGATGGAACGAAAAAAGGAATTTACTCTACAGTAAGTAACAGCAGTTTTTCTCGCTACCAACCCTGTAGTGACTGATTTCATACATAGGAACCTGAGCACTTTACTTTTGAGGCAGTGACTGTGATTTATCATGTTATTCACTGCTTGGTAGCTCATATAGGCTAGTCTGTAGCAGAGAAAAAGAGAAAAGGCAATCTAACGCAGGCGTCTGACATGTAGTTTCAAGTAAAAATTCGAAAGACTGATTGACTCTTGGCATACCAGAAGATCTCACGACACAACGAAAAAACACGAAAGATGATCCAATGCATATCTGCTATGCTGAGATATTGTTGTTTCCTAGACACTGTTCTCATACTTTCCTCTCTGAAAACTGAATTTGACCTTTTGAGTCATCACGCACTTATTTCTCTATCACAAATGGGGTCTATAATGCGCTGTCTTTCATGAATTTAAATACTGTAACTGGAAATACTGAGTACATACGTCAATAAGAGATTACAAAAACCATAACGAGAGATGTGCCCAGAAACAGTGTAATGTTTACCCTCTCCTCTTTCCTAAAAATCCCTAATCAAATTCAACCTCTCACAGCATCTGTTCGCGTCGGTCGCTGAAGATATCTTGAGATCGCGCAAGTCCCAGGATCCCATGTTCATGTACCTAGCCTTCCAGAGCGTCCACACCCCACTGCAGGTTCCTCGAAATTATTCCCAAGTCTACAGGCACATCAGAGACAAAGATCGGAGGACGTATCTTGGTTAGTAGGGGGATTCCATAAGGGTGTTACGTTTTAACTACTCTATTCTGATACACTATACTCTTAGCATTATACCAATTTCCACAATCAGGTGTTGGGTGTCCTATGCCACTGCAACATACAATGCAAGCAGCTTCCTATACGCTCTATATTCTGCAGAGGCTAAGACTATAGCTTACTGCTGTTCAGTATTGGATGCAGAGCGCCTCAAGTGCTTACTTTTCTACTAGTGCATTTTGGTGTACCATTTTATAAGCTATTTCTCTAGTGTGCCCTAGAACTGATACCCAGCAGTATTTATATTTAGAGATTTTACTGTTTCAAAGATTACTTTATGAGTTTGATGCTTCACGTAAATACTGTTTCACCTTCATCGGTTCAATGGCCAATTTAAATTTTGTTCTTGAAGCTATAAATCGTAAGATTAACAGCACAGTAACCTAAAGAAGTAGTTAAAACGTTATACATAATCCATTCATACTGGGCTGCCCACAATTCGCTCATAAAATTTACAAGAATTTTCTTAGACAACTGCCCACCTAAACTAAACTATATCTTTCTCACAGCCTTCAATTGTAAGGTCATCTAACTCAGTTTCTGATCTATATTAGTCCTTCTTCTTCTTCTTCTTCTTCTTCATTATTACAGGGATGGTGACTGCCATGGATGAAGCAGTGGGAAGGATTGTCAAAGCACTCAAGAGAACTGGCCATTACAAGAACTCTGTCATCATCTTCACAACAGATGTACGTAACATGACTTATCCGAACGAACACTCTTTGCCAAAAACGATATCAATTCTGATTCTGACCAAGAAATATTCAGCTAGGACTGTTTCTTAGAAATTCTTTCAATGACAATAGTTATAGATTTTAGTCTACATCTACTCCATAACAGACAGAGAACATTCATAACTGCTACTCTCCAGGAAAACTGTGAGCATTAACGAAAAGTGAGTAGAATAAAACTATCCATCATTAAAATTTCACCAAGAGCACCACTTTGACAGATGGAACAAGAACACCCCACATGTCAAGAACACTTACAAGCTGACAGTAACAATGTCTACAAGCAACCTCTGCTACTTACAGAATGGAGGTTCCACCAAGAACGGGGCGAGCAACTGGCCACTTCGCGGAAGGAAATCTAGCTTGTGGGAGGGGGGAGTGAGGGGGGCTGCCTTCATTCACTCTCCATTTCTACCAAATCCAGGGACTGTTAATAATCAGTCAGTATCACCTGACAGAGTCCAAGGGATATGACAATATCAGTAAACAAATTTTTTAAATATATTGAAAAAATCTGAAAACACTTCCAATTATAAGTGTGCTAACTTTCATTTTGAAATAAGTTCTCAGAATCTATATGACTTAACTCATATTTCTATCGATATACAATATTCTAATTTCCCTAACAGACTGTACTATGCTGCGGACTGGTTCAGGACAATCGTAGACATCACCGGTAGTCCCAGCCCTAAAGTGGATGGCATCGGTCAGTGGGATGCCATCGCAGGCCTCTCTGAATCAGCAAGAAAGAAGATTATCTTCAACATGTACAATTTTAAAGCATTCAAAGCCTGCATTCGGTGGGTTTCACAACTGTCTTTCATGAGCGAGAAGAGTTCTAAGAATATCACATTATATTATTCAAAAATCTTCGTTGATAAAAACATGACAATTATAGATGATAGGACCCTTGGAAAACCACTGAGTCAAAGTCTGTGTTGATAAAAATATGTCAACTGTAGATGACAGGGCACTTCAAATATGCAAGTTCAAAAGAACAAAGACTTATCACGGCAGAAAGAAATTTTGATTTTAATAACTCTGAAACTCAAAATAATGGGTCAGGTAGACTGCTGAACAAGTTGAGCCTAAAATCTTAACGATATTCTCTGAAAAATCTGTAACTGATTAACTACCAGGTCTAACAACAAGGAATGGCTTCAGAAACAGTTCGTTTCAGGATTGACCTAGAGCAGCTTACCTGCCTAACAAAATAAATATCATAAACGCAATTAACAATAACAATTCCATAATTCTAACCTATAAAATTTAATGCCTATATATTTTAAAACAGGTACGGAGACTACAAGATGCTGGTTGGACACATCACTGGAGGTACCTGGGCACCGCCTGCGGGCAGTCCAAACAGATCCAATCACAGTGCTGGCAACAAAGTTGACAGACCAGCTTGGCTAAACAACAGGCTTCCAACCATTTTTTCAGGAAGAAATAATGATGAACTCAAAGGTGGAGGATATACCTTCAATGATACTTATGAAGGCGGTGGCGGATATACCTTCAATGATACTTATGAAGACATCTCCAAAGAACTGTTCACTGACGCATATGGTGGTTTTTCTCCTAATGACACTGCCAATTCACAAGATGATAATTCGCAGGAATTCACGTCCAGAAACTTTGAGCTACCTCAGGAGATTATGAGAGTAGGAAAACAGGCAAATGGAAATTCTTACATTCTATGGAGAGTCCTCAAGAAACATCCTATGCTCAAGTGGCAGCCCAAAGTTTTGGAGATTTTAAGTCAGCAGATGAGAGACTTTACCAAGATCAGACTTTTCAATATTAAAGGTAAGGATGGTATGAGTTAACTTCCCAGTTAAAGTGGAAAACTGAAGATTTAAGGCTATACTGAATTATACGCAATGGCTTGATAAAAATGTGCTTGATGAAGACGAAATTTGTTCATGGTGATGTATGACTTTATATTAAAAAAACTTTCCTGCCACACTATCTATTAATTCTGCACGCTGGAATACACATAAGTGCTTCAAAGTACAATCTTAAAACCAACAAGTAAGTACAACCTTAAACAAAGCTAGCACTTCAAAATTCTCATTACAGACCTGATTGATTTTGATAATTTCAAATGTAATGAGAAAAACTAATTCATGAATTTAGATTCTAATTTGACAAAGCCTCAACTGGAATACTCATTCTCAAAGAACCGTTTAGTTCTTGCAGCAATCCTGTCTACAGGCACAACATAACATCCAATGGGAATATCCAAGAACTTACATAACTTTGCTGACTGAACCACTTTATTATTTCATTACTATTTCATACAACTAACAGCTCACTTTCTCATACCTACATCAGATGATCCTGAGGAAAGAAACGAGCTATCAACAACACAGGTCAACAGACTCCACACAATGCTGAACTACTTGTCAAGACAACTTCGGCACATGGTAAGCGTGCCAGTGAAAAGGAACACACGAGTGGCAAATCCAAAATACTGGAATGAAGTGTGGTCACCTGGTTGGTGTCAGGCAACATTTTAATGAGAGTTTCCTAGACACAGGGCATTTCTTCAGGGTTATCAGTGGTGTTTTCAGTCTATGGAACGACGTGTGGTCACCGGGTTGGTGTCAGGCAACATTTTGACGAAAGTTGCATAAAAACGGGGCACTTGTTCAGGGATGTCTGTGGTGATTTCAGACAAAGCTTCTACGGGACACATTTCCCAAATATTTCAACAGATCCTGCCAGCTAATGTTGAGCAGTGTTTTAAAACAGTGTTGTGATAATATGTATAGTAAACAGAGGCTTCACTGTATGTGTAATCCTTCAGTACATAGTACTGGTGATAATATGTACAGTGAATGGAGGCTTCATTGTATGAGTAATCCTTCAGTGAATAGTGTTGATGTTGTCAGGACTAGTGATCACAGGTTGTATTCTAATTAGTGTTAAAGCTTCTATACTCTGGAACTAGGCTATAAGAATCAAATATAGTTAACTAGAATCTGTGCAGAAGACTTGCCGAGGTTTTTTCTGACAGAACTGATTCTGGTTGTTAAATTGCTTTATTTATTTATTTATTTATTAAGTAGAGAGGTAGTTACGGGCATAAAAACAGTGTTAAATAAAGAGTTATAGGGTACTAGAACCATAACTACAATTTATTGTTAAGCTTTATACGGGTAGTGCTGTACAAATGTATGGAATTATCTTCTGTTATTGTATTCATGATACTTATACTTTCCAGTATTAAGCTACAAATAACCCATTAATATTGCATTAACTTTACCATGGGAATAACCCACGCCCTAAGGGAATTGTAGATGATACGTGCTCCTACCCCAAAAAGGATTCGAACCTATGCCTTGTAGCGTAAGAAACTAGGATGTTAGTAACATTTTAATTCAAAATGTATAGACTTAGACTGTAAGAAAAATAAAGATGTTATTTTCCTTTATTGTTTTATTTCCATTACATATATCAAACTAGTCAATCTCATGGCTATATACCCCGCAACACATGAGTCATTTACCTCATAAAAACCTTGAATTACACTCAATAACTTATATTCTATAACTATAAAAACTCTACACCCTCTATGTTGCCTCCATATCGATTCTACGTGAGATTTTCCTAAGCAAATGTAGGCCTATTCTCCATACATCTTTTTTCCCTTTTAACTTGAAACGTCACTTAATTGATTTGAATAAAAGAAAAAAACTTTCACTGTCCTCCGTGGTCAAACCGAACTGTTCTTTGCCTACAAGTCCTTCTGTCATATATCTTACTATCTTACTCATAATCCTACTTTACGCTTTCTGGGGCACCTACAACCTTAGGGACCGACCCTGTAGTGGGATGTCAACAAAATTTGCCCAGTCGAGGAAAAAGGACCCCAAACAATATTACTATGCAATAATTGGAAAACTCACTTGAATCTTATGTAAGATTTGATTAAGTGTTTCTCGAACAAAAAGTATATCTGGTGAGAAGTGGCAGATAATTACAAGTATAAGGCAGAAAAACTCTAACTGAAAACTCATGTAGAAAGATGCTGGGCCATCCACACACTCAGTTTTCTATAAAAGAGTTATCCCGTTTTCTATAACGTCCAGTGACGTAGTTTCCATAAGCCTAAGTTAAACGTTAATTTCAGGACTACTGTAAACACGAACATGGATTCTTCTCTAATCCCATAGAATTTTGTAAAACCAGATAAAATCCTATTACTTGTAACCTTGTCAATAAGTAATCAAGATAATACATCTAATGTACCCAACTGAATTGCTGTTGTAGGCTGATGACGTTCAGTATCACTAAGAAATTCACAATGTCGTCAATAAAGTGTTGCATATTGAAAATCCACAATTATATCAATCAGTTATATTTTTAGTATTATTAGTCTTTAAAGTATATACATGAATAAACCATTTTTTGGCCCTAATCGATAGTAGGTCAGCAGTAGTGTCCTGTGTCTAAAATAATAATAATAATAATAATAATAATAATAATAATAATAATAATAATAATAATAATAATAATAATAATAATAATAATAATCTTCAGAGCTTGTGCATGTCCTCCCTGGGAGAATAGTAAGTGATAGTGGAGAGAGAGAGAGAGAGAGAGAGAGAGAGAGAGAGAGAGAAGGATTCTCAGTCGGAATACCAGTGTGTAGTATCAATAAATAAAGCTGGTGTATATATTCCAGCAGCCCCTAAGTAGCAGTCTTTATGAAGCCGTTGCAAAGGCTCCAACTGTTACTACTACTACTATTATTACCGCTGCTGGAGGTAGAGCTGTTGCAGAGGCAAAGCACTGCTTTTACTACTACTACTACTACTACTACTACTATTCTGTATAAATATCTGTTACATTCATAGGCAATATTTCTATACTTCTACTACTATGGTATACAATATCTTCATCATATATATGAATGAAGATATATATATATATATATATATATATATATATATATATATATATATATATATATATATATATATATATATATGTATTCTTCAGGCAAGTTTAGACATATCCAACTGCGCCTTTGTTGTCCTAGGTCTTATCCATCTTACTATTTGCGAATCTCTCTCTCTCTCTCTCCCACGACGAATGATATTACCGGCAGAAATCTCGCGTTTCACTCCCTAATTGAATACCAACACATCCCTAAAAAGGGGCCAGATTTTCCTCCAGAAGATCGTTTTACTTTTTAATGACGCCGAGGAGGAAAAAACTACAAAAACTTTTAAGAAATCAAGGAAGAGATTTAAAAGAGCTTTCGTTTAATTTTTGTGACATGTTATATCAAGGTTTAGGGTACCGAAAAAAAACTATTCTAATCGTAACAAGGTGTTTTTGGCGAACTCAAAAAAACTCTAAAAAAAACTCTTGTGAAAAAAATCAAGAGTTTTCGTTCAGTTTTTCCTCGTGATATGTCAAGGTTAATGGAATAAAAAAAAAAATTTTTATTTTATCGTCACAAGGGGTTTTAAGTGAACTCAAAAAAAAAAACATGAAATAAACCTACAGATTTTCCTCTAAACTTTTTTGGTGAGTTGTTATATCAAGATTTAGCGGACCGAAACATAAAAAAAAACTATTTTTATTTTTATTATCACAAGTTTTTTTCAACTCAAAAACTTTCAAAAACCTCAAGGAATAAACTTAATAGAGTTTTCGTTTAAGTTTTTTTGTGGTGTGTTGTTGTATCAAGATTTAAAAGAACGAAAAATAGAAAAAACTATTTTTATTTTTATCGTCACGCGGTGTTTTTCATGAACAATAAACTTAATGAGTTTTGTCTAAGTTTTTTTCGTGATGTGTTGTTATATCAAGATTTAGTACACTGAAAAATAAAGCCTTTTTATTTTTATTTTTACCGTAGCAAGTTTTTTGTGAAAAAAAACTCTCGTGAAATAAACATACAATACTTTTGGTCTAGTTTTTTTGTGATGTGTAATTTCAAGTTTTAGCAGAAAGAAAAATTAAAAAATAATAAATATTTTCTTGTCACGCAACGTTTTTCATGAAAAAAAAGCTCTTCAAATAAACTTAATGAGTTTTGTCTAAGTTTTTTTGTGATGTGTGATGTTATATCAAGATTTAAAGGAACGAAAAATAGGAAAAAAATTATTTTAATTTTTCGTCAAGTGGTATTTTTCGTGAACTAAAAAAAAAATACTCCTAAGTGGAAAAAACCACATTATTTTCGCCTAATTTTTTGTGACATGTTATATCAACATTCAGCTTACCAAAAATAAATAATAAAACTATATTTAAGTTTACTTTTATCACCATGCGGTGTTTTTGGTCGACTAAAAAAAAAAAACAATTTTCACTGGTACATACATCTGTCAATTGACTGGCTGATTCCTATAATGTTCCCTCTTCTACAGGGCGGTTATGAGTTGTGTGAAGTAGGTCAGTTGGTCCAAGAAACACTGAGATGAATTATTAACTTATTTTTCATTTTTATTTTATTTATTTTTATTTTATTTTATTTTATTCTATCTATTTATCATAAGAAAAAATACGAAATTGCTCTACCAAATAATGACTGAAAATAAAGTAAAAATAATTTATTAACATTGAGGTCCTTCCACCATCATCATCAAATATAGTGACTGCCACCTTCACCATCTTCACAATTCTTCCACTGTACATCATAAAAATATCAGAATCACCATCAACATCATTATAGTCATCATACCCGCAAGTTTCCCTCCAGACTGAAAAAAATTAATTAACCAAAATTGATTAAAATTGAAAGGCACTTCGAACACCATCACATACAGTGACTGCCATCTTCACTATCTTCCCAATCCTTCTAGTGAATATCATAATATCATAATCACCATTATCACAGTGATGGAAAAATCAACTGCTTAAAATTGAAAGGCCCTCCAACACCATCAAATATAGTGACTGCCAGCTTCACCATCTTCACAATTCTTCCAATGAATATCATAAAAACATCAAAACAACATCACAGTGATGGAAAAATCATGAAAAAATTGCTTAAAATTGCAAGGCCCTTCCAACACCATCAAATATAGTGACTGCCATCTTCACAATTCTTCCAATGAATATCATAAAAACATCATAATCAACATCATCACAGTGATGGAAAATTATGAAACAAACTGCTTGAAATTGAAAGGAATCACCATCAACATCACTATCGTCACCATACCCACAAGTTTCCCTCCAGACTGAAAAAAAAAATTAAGTAACCAAAATTGATTAAAATTGAAAGGCAATTCCAACACCGCCAAATATAGTGACTGCCATCTCTTCACCAGTGAACATCATAAAAAACATCATCACATCGTCATCACCGTGGCCCCTCTAGAGATTTCTCTCGCATCTGAACGAAACAGTTGACTAGCTTTCGTCAAATTCCTAAAAAGTATAGGTCACTTTTTACCGCCCCACAGCAGACTATGAAACAAACATTCAACCACTGCGTCTTCAGCCCGGCTCGTCGACGTATAACGCAACATTTTTCTGACGTTTTCCGACGTTTGTTGGGCAAAAACGAGCAGTAATTGGCTAGTTTAGAAAGAGTTACTTACTGGGAGTAACTTTCCATGAGAAGAGAGAATATGGATTGTGTTTAAACAAAGATTAATGACTGTTTCATGAAAAAGAAAGAAAATGAATTATGTATATACAAGGATTATTATTATTATTATTTATTATTATTATTATTATTATTATTATTATTATTATTAAACAATTATTAATGACACTGTTTCTTCAGAAGAAGAGAGAATGGATTATGTATATAAAAAGATTATTATTATTATTATTATTATTATTATTATTATTATTATTATTATTATTATTATTGGAGTCCACACTCAACATGGGATCTGTTTTCAGAGCGCGTTGAGATTCCAGTTTTCATAAGAAAGAGATTCCAGAAAGAGATTATTTTTAAATTATTATTATTGTGGGATTATTAAGACTTACTATTATTATTATTATTATTATTATTATTATTATTATTATTATTATTATTATTATTATTATTCAGAAGATGAACCCTATTCATATGGAACAAGGGCCCCAACAGGGCCCATTGGCTTGAAAACCAAGCTTCCAAATAATAGTATGGTGTTCATTAGAAAGAAGTAACAGAAGGCAATAGGAAATACAGAAAGAAGAGATCAGTTATTAGGAAAGAAACAAATATATTAATTGGTTAATAAATAAATAGATAAACATGTACATGAAAAGAAAAAAAGTAACAGAAGGTAACAGGAAACGCAGAAAGAATACATCAGTTACTAGAGAAGAATAAAATAAATTAACATATTAATAAATAAATACATAAAAATGAATAACAGAATAGAGAGGAAAAGATATACAAAAGTATTGCTGAAAATGTACAAGAGAGAGAGAGAGAGAGAGAGAGAGAGAGAGAGAGAGAGAGAGAGAGAGAGAGAGAGAGAGAGAGAGAGTACAACTGAATTTTACCAGTACACCAGGATGCATACCTGCAATCAAGCCAAGCGGGATGGTAAAGGTGGGGAGAAAACCCACCACCACAACGACCGTCCCCCATACAACATAAAAGAAACTTCGCTAATAAAAACAGCTATGGCCCCAGCATATAGGTTTAGGGAGAGCGTGAGTCTCCTTGGGACCATGTCCCGTCCCCCACCCAGGACTCAGACCAGTGAGAACGCTGATACAAGACTGGACAACTCTCAGTTTGTGCGGAGCCGTCCGTGTGAGAGTGGCTGGCTGGCTGGCTAGCTTGCCTTACTGACTGGCTACCTGAGTGACTAAGTGACTGGCTAACTAGTGAGCTAGCTAACATTGCTGTGGGGGAGTTTGTGAGTTATTATGCCACAACTGGAGAGAAAAGGTATGTACTACGTGGTCTACATGTGAACACTAGGAAAAGGTCCTCTAAGTCCTTTTAACCGTTTTTTTTTTCTAAACAAATAGTTTTGGGTCATTTATAATGAAAATACATTTGTTTACTGATGAAAGCCATGAATAATTTATTCACAATGAGTGAAAGACAATACAATAATATTGTTTATTTACAGAAACAAAGAATTATTGATTCATAAACAGCGAAAGAAAATACACATGTTTATTTATGAAAACAATGACTAACTGATTCATAAACAGTGAAAGAATCTATCAATTTTTCTAAAGGATTCAAAGTTCTCTGGTTAAAAGTTGAAAGTGAAATTAGCATTGAGAGTTTTGTGTAGCATATATATATATATATATATATATATATATATATATATATATATATATATATATATATATATATATATATATATATATATTCAGGACGAGCACACCTGTAAGGAGGAACAGGTACACAAGGAATAAACTAGATAGACAAAAACAGCCCACCTGACGGGACTTCAAGTAGAAAGCACACCACAGGACAGAGAGAGAGAGAGAGAGAGAGAGAGAGAGAGAGAGAGAGAGAGAGAGAGAGAGAGAGAGAGAGAGAGAGAGAGAGAGTAGGCCTAAATCTATGCATCATAAATATTCATCCCCAGGTGACTGAGTCTAAAGTCACTTTCCTTTTTCAGTCAGTATTACTAGACCTATAAGGAAAAGAGAGAGAGAGAGAGAGAGAGAGAGAGAGAGAGAGAGAGAGAGAGAGAGAGAGAGAGAGAGTAGGACTAAATCTCGGATTCACAAATATGCAATTAGACCTATAGGAAACCCAATAATCTGTTATAGGCCTATAAGGAAAAGTTCTCTTTTAAAAGTGGTAGTATTTCTTTAAATAATTATTTCCATGATGTCACTACGTACAAATCTACATGCTCATTATATGTGTGTATGTATACACACACGCACGCACACAAACACGGTTTTAGACCGTAACTCCAAACTTCAAACTCCATCTACTGCCATCTGTAGTCAAGAAAACCAACTACTTGTAGCTTCTCCCTTCCTATTCCAAAAGAACACGGCATAAATATTTATCATTTACTTTCGTGAAAGTCTTATACGGTAGTCTTATTATTATTCTTCTTCTTCACTCTCCCGAGCATATTATTATGGCTGCGAAGCCATTATTCGCAGAGCCGGCAATGTGAACATAACACTTACATAACCAGCATCTGTTGACGATCATATCCGCTATCGACAAATACCGCTGCTGACGCTTTAGACCGATTGTTACAAAGAAGACGAGTTTTTGGTTACATTCACGGCGGTTATAACATACAACTGCTCCACGAAGGTGAGGTTATATTTGATGAATTATATATTTATACAGAGGATATTCTTGTGGTTATATTCACGGAGACTATATAATATAAATGCTACATTAATGTGCGGTTATATTGGCTGAAATATATACTGTACTATGAAGAAGACATTTATGTGGTTATATTCACGGAGATTATATCATGAAAATGCTCCGTTAAGGTGGGGTTATATTTGCTAAAATATACATTTAAATCAAGGATATTTCTGCGGTTATATTCACGATCGATATACAATATGGACGCGCCATTAATGCGGAGTTATATTTGCTGAAATATATAATTAAATATAGACTTTTTTGCGGTTATATTCACGACGGCTATACTCCTGGAAAGCTCCATTAATGTGGGATATATTTGCTGAAAAATACACTTATATAAGACCATTCCTGTGGTTATATTCACGATTATTATATAATATAAATGCGTCATTAATATGGGGTTATATTTTCTGAAATAACTTTAACAAAGGGTATTTCTGTGGTTACATTCACGACGATTATATCATATAAATGTTCCACGAAGGTGGGGTTATATTAGCTGAAACGTATTTATATACCCAAGAGTACCCTAACCTTAGGTAACATTCGGGGCTGTCTAATAATAAACAATTCAAAACAAATGACAAGAGAAAAAAGGGGGGCGTGGTTAGATTAGGAAAGTCACACGCAAAACTGCGCATTCGCGTCACCGACAGCGAGCAGGCGTGCCTATACCGCATCCCGTTGCATCATCGCCGTTTCATCTGGCCCCAGGTGGGAAAATAGGAGGGAGGGGCGGGGGGATGGGATGTGGAGTTACACAGGTGACCTAATTAAGTCTACGGAGGATTTCTTTGACTCTGACGGGAAATATGATTTTATTTATTTTATTTTTTTTTTAAGGTAATGTTTGAGTAAAGGCTTCTTCAAATTATTTTGACGTGATCACATGTTTTAGGAAGATTCTCTCTCTCTCTCTCTCTCTCTCTCTCTCTCTCTCTCTCTCTCTCCTGCCAGCTGACAGGAATATTTAACAATTAAAGAGGATGTTATAATAATAATTAAAAGTGGTTTTTAAAATACATCGTTACAGACTATACACATACACAGAAATATATACAGTATATATATATATATATATATATATATATATATATATATATATATATATATATATATATATATATATGTATATATATATACATATATATATATATATATATATATATATATATATATATATATATATATATATATATATATATATATATATATATTGTACATATATATATATATATATATATATATATATATATATATGTATATATATATATATATATACATATGTATATATATATATATATATATATATATATATATATATATACACACGCATGTGTCCGTATGTCCGTCTGTGCGTACGTGTGTGTGTGCTCAGCATAAAAATGGCACCTGTTTTGTTACAAAGATGTGCTGCAGTAATGACATGGGTCATTTATCTTACGTTTTGAAATCGCAATTACTGACATTTGTCGGCGCCACTGTCTGTCTAGGGGGTGGGGGGAGCGTCAGAGTGTCCGACGAAATTATTATTATTATTATTATTATTATTATTATTATTATTATTATTATTATTATTATTATTATTATTATTATTATTATTATTATTATTATTATTATTATTATTATTATTATTATTATTATTATTATTATTATTATTATCATTATTATTATTATTATTATTATTATTCAGAAGCTTGAATTTCAAGTCAAAGGCCTCTGTGGTGGGGTTGTTCCATATGAATAGGGTTCGTCTTCTTCTTCTTCTTCTTAATAATAATAATAATAATAATAATAATAATAATAATAATAATAATAATAATAGGTCAAGGCCACCGAAAATAGATCTATCTTTCGGTGGTCTCAGTATAATGCTGTATGAGCCGCGGCCCATGAAACTTTAACCAAGGCCCGGTCGTGGCCTATCCTATATCGTTTCCAGAAGCACGATTATGGCTAACTGTAACCTTAAATAAAATAAAAACTACTGAGGCTAGAGGGCTGTAATTTGGTATGTTTGATGATTGGAGGGTGGATAATCAACATACCAATTTGCAGCCCTCTAGCCTCAGTAGTTTATAAGATCTGAGGGCGGACAGAAAAAGTGCGAACAGAATAAAGTGCGGACAGACAGACAAAGCCGGCACAACAGCTTTCTTTTACAGAAAACTAAAAAGGGTTATTGTCGCACGAACTCCCACCAAAGACAAGGTCAAACAGGTGTTAGCCAAAGGGGGGACGTTACGTCCTCTATAAGTCACCTTTAGGACCTTCGCTTCCGTCTTATTTATCAGCAAGAGGGTCTGCCCCATCTCTTCAATCAATCTTTACTTAATTTCCCTTTTTCCTGCAAAGTTTCTTTATATCTTCATACACGAAGCTTAATAACTGGTTCCGTCTTGTCACGATTCAGCAAACTGGTAGAAGGTATACACAACAGGTGTTGCAAAAGAGTAGACAGTAAGACAGGTGTAACGGGTGTAATTTTTGCCACATGGGAGCAAGGTCGTCTATGCTAAAAGTCTGTACTGTCTGGCTGAGTACCTGAACTGCTAATCGTTCTTTATCAACTGATTAGAAAAATCTAGAAGGATTGGCTAAACAGACTATGTTTACGTCGAATTAATCACAGCATACTTCGATATGCTGTAATCAAAACTTTGAAAACCTGTTTCCTCTCAATTTCCCTGTCTATGCTGAATTCCCCATTGCAGGTCACATCATCGCTTGGCCACTTGTCTCTAAATTTTATATTCCATTCTATTCCAATAACGTCTTTGGGTCAGCTGATGTCCTGTCCTAGCTTTTCTGAATCGGCAGCCTTACAGTGAATAGGATTTTGTATTTTGGGGGAAAAAGTCTCAAGTATGTATTAGCCTTACAGTGAATAGGATTTCGTACTGAGGTATAAAGATGGAAAGTCCCTTACCAAATAAACTTTACAGTTACCGATCCAATTCTGCCTAATAAAGAAAATATTATGGGCCAATTTTAGAGATTCAATTTTGGATGGGGGGCATCAAAAACTCAAGTTGTGAAGCAGCCTTACAGCGAATAGGATTTTGTACTGACGCAAAAAGATGGGAAGTCCTTTACTGAATGAACTTTAGTTTCTGATCCAATTCTGCCTAATAAAGAAAATGTTATGGGCCAATTCTAGAGATTCATTTTGGGGGTGGCCATCAAAAATATGTGGTGAAGATGACAGAACACCTCTGAGAGTTAACAGAAGACTGACGTCACTGTGAAAGTATGCACAGAGTAATTACAGTAGGGGAAAAGAATTTAGCAATTTAAAAAAATAAAATAAAGAACTGGATGAGAGGCAGGATTAAAAAATGCAATAAAAGTTGCCACGCTCCATTTAGTCGTAGCAAACAAAAAACAAAAGTCTGTCATACCAGTTTCTTAAAAAACAAGAGAAAGTTAACAAGGCATGTCCTACTTTATAAAGTCTTGCAAGTTTCAGAGGTAACATAATTAATGGACAACAATTTCGTAAAAAAAAATAATAATAAAGTAAAATGAAAACACATAAAATTTGAAAATCTCAGTAGTGAAACAATGTACACGTTTCGTATAACACACACACAAAAAAACACACCCACACAACTTATAAAACCCTGGAAACCTCAGCAGTAACACGACCAATATACAACAGTTTCATTAAAAAAAAAAACACCCACACGAACACACGCAACTTACGAAACCTGCTCATGTCAGTAGTGACACAAGCAATGTATATACACCAGTTTCTTGGAAAAAAAACACACAGGAAAATCATTCAATAGCGTAATACACCATTCGATAAAAAAAAAAATCATTCAATCAAGCAAACCAGTCATACTCATCAACTTCCCGATCTGGATACCTGACACTTGTAATAACGGTTCTCCTGATTATCACCTACGACAACTGAACCATTCTTGCTGAGGCCTGACCTGAGGCTGTGATGAGTAACTCCCTTGACAAGGAACAATAGTTTTAAAGTTTCCCTTTCATTTTCCCCACTGAACGAAACTCTGAGCTAGTGAGAACCACCTTTAGCCGCTCAGCTTTCACTTAAGAACTAGTTTACGAGGGTGAGAAAACACTCTGCTACCTCTGTCTGTGGGAGTTTCAGTTATTCTCTGAACTGTCAAAAAAGTGAGGTTGCTTTCTGAATTTTTAGCAACACTGTTATTTTATTATTGTTCGGAAGATGAACCCTATTCGTATGGAACAAGCCCACTACAGGGGCACCTGACTAGAAATTCTAGCTTCCAAAGAATATTATTATTATTATTATTATTATTATTATTATTATTATTATTATTATTATTATTATTATTATTATTAGTATTAGTAGTAGTAGTAGTAGTAGTAGTAGTAGTAGTAGTAGTAGTAGTAGTAGTAGTATTCAGAAGATGAACCCTATCCATATGGAACAAGCCCACCACAGGGGCCACTGACTTGAAATTCTAGCTCCCAAAGGATATTATAGTGTTCATTTGAAAGAAGTAACAGAAGGTAATAGGAAATACAGAAAGAAAAGATGAAATAAATTAATAAATTAATATATAAATAGATAAAAATGTAATTCAACCATAAAATACAAGAAAAACTGATTGAAGGTAGTAATGCATTGCAACTTCCCTTGAACACTGGAAGTTCCAGTTACGCAACATCCTCTGGGAGGTTGTTCCACAATCCGACAGTGTGAGGAACACTGGACCTGTGGAACTACTAAGAAGTCCTGCTGTTCAACGAATCTGGTCGCTCTCGGCAGGAAAAGGGGGTTCAGGGATCGATTGTGAAGGTGAAAGATCTCTGTTGAATATAATTTCAATTGTTGTAATCTGCGCTGCACAGTAATCCCCAACTATAGAGTAATGGAATATCTCTTCTGGGGTATTTTCAAAACTAATCCGTGTTGCAGAGTAATCTCCAACTGTACAATAATCTCCACATACCAAAATATTGAAGAATGAAGTTTCTGAGACTCAAAAAATGTACTTTGTACATACACATACACAAGTAATCTCCAATTTTAGAGCAATCTTAAAATACCAAACTAATGAAAAATGAAGTTTCTGAGACTCAAAAAATGTACTTTGTACATAAACATACACCAGTAATCTCCAACTTTAGAGCAATCTCAAAATACCAAACTAATGAAAAATGAAGTTTCTGAGACTCAAAAAATGTACTTTGTACATAAACATAAACCAGTAATCTCCAATTTTAGAGCAATCTCAAAATACCAAACTATTGGAAAATGAAGTGTCAGAGACTCAAAAAAAAAAAAAAAGAAGTTTTTACATAAACGCGGACACAAAAACCAACGTTACGAATCTGCCCAAACAAGCACAGACAGAAACCTATGCATAATATTAAGGGCATCCACTTATGATGGCACCTCCGGACACCCGACCTTCAAATCTATGGGAAAGGGAAAGGGGTGAAGCCTACCACCAGACAATGGAAACTGCTTCACAGCCAGAGACCCCAACCTTCCAAAAAGAATGAATAATTTACCTGGTGAAAGTGAAACACTGGACAATGGATAATGAAAAATGGTGCCCACCTTATTGGACGAGGAAGTGAGGGGTTGAATAATGAATAATAATGATTCATGTAATCACTGGATGAGGCTTAAGGGTGAATAATATAACCACGGGTTCTGTTCTAAACCCACACCAAAGCTGAGAAGATCTGTATGAAAATGTATGATGAATTGTTATGTTTTATATATTCTATATATATTCCCAATTCTGTACCGTTTCGCCGATCAAGGTCAAATCAAACTATTCTTACGAGAATTGCTAAATTGTAGGGGTATGTTAAACTTTCCTACTCACCAACACTAGCTGACATTTCGTCAATGCTCACGAGGGTACAGAATTCTGAAAGAAAAATTGAAGTCATTAAGTATAGGCTATGTATCTAAAAATATATATAGTTTTATTATATTACAGTTTTACAGTTGCACACACAAAAGAGTATATATATATATATATATATATATATATATATATATATATATATATATATATATATATATATATATATATATATATATGTGTGTGTGTGTGTGTGTGTGTGTGTGTGTGTAGGTTATATATATACAATATATATACAGTATATATACATGTAGGTTATATATACAACATATTATATAGCCTACATACATACATACACACACACATACATACATACATACATACATACATACATACATACATACATACATACATACATACATACATACCTGAGTAGTTAGGAAGCTCATTCTTATTCATGTTTAGCCTATATGTGTCAATTCCGTATTCTCTCTCTCTCCCTTCCTCTCCCTACCCCTCCCCCTACCTTTCCCCATCAACATGTATGCACGCAAGCACAAGGGGACACATCAAGGTACCCCATCACCTGCCCTAAATACCGTCCAGGGTCATCTCCAGTTTGTGCTTTAACAGTACTCTACCTTCGCCTTGCAACACAGGTGAGGCTTAATTATATACTTACTACGCAACTCACAGGTATACGGTATACCTTCCCCCCCCTCTCAAACAAAGCCCCATAAGCCACTAACCCACCCCCCTCCTTTCCTCTTACAACATCCCAGCAAACTAAAAAAAAAATACACCTGACTAACAGTAGTGACCTTAGCAATGAAATATATAATTATTAGTTATATACATCTACAGGTATGTCATGTACTTTGCTTTAAACTGACAGGTGTCATGTACCTTGATTTATCAAATTTGACGGGAATGTAATTACATTTGCAGGTATGTTATTAAATTTACAAGTGTGTCATTAAATTTACAGGTATGTCGTGTACCTTAATTACTCTAAATTATAAGTAAGTCATATACCTTAATTCCTCCAAATTTACAGGTATGCCATGTGCCTTATTTGCTCTAAATTTACAGGTGTTATGCACATTAATTACTCTGAATTTACAGGTATGTCATGTACCTCAATTGGTCGAAATTTACAGGTGTGTCATGTGCCTTAACTACTCTAAATTTACAGGTATGTCATGTGCCTTAACTACTCTAAATTTACAGGTATGTCATGTACCTTAATTGCTCTAAATTTACAGGTGTGACATGTGCCTTAATTACTCTACATTTACAGGTATGTCATGTACCCCAACTGCTCGAAATTTACAGGTGCTATGTACCTTAACTACTCTAAATTTACAGTTAAGTCATATACCTTAATTCCTCCAAACTAACAGGTATTTCATATACCTTAATTCCTCCAAATTTGCAGGTTTTTCATGCATCTCAATTGCTCAAAATTTACAGGTGTGTCGTGTACCTCAATTGCTAAAAATTTACAGGTAAGTCATGTACTAGAAAGGTCTATGACACACCTGTAAATTTACAGAAATTAAGGTACGTGACTGAAAACAAAATGCTATGAGGCAATACTCTCCCAGAGGTACTGTCGAACAATTGGAGCGACAGCCAGAGCCATTAGGGACCACTGCCCAAATTTTGGGCCATAAGGACCCAACCTTGGGTGCCCACCTGCATTTGGGACGTAACAGTATTCAGGGTAGCCTATAGCGTACCCCTAAAAAATGCCAACAGCACAGCTACGATCTCCAACTTATTGGTGCTATATCTAGGACCCTGGTTGTACACAACTTTCTCTTGACAAATACAGCGCTGTAGCTCCAACCAACATCCCAGGCCACGAGAGAGAGAGAGAGAGAGAGAGAGAGAGAGAGAGAGAGAGAGAGAGAGAGAGAGAGAGAGAGAGAGAGAGAGAGAGTAGAGTACCACAACGCCTTATCAGGGCCATAATGTATTTCACTGGGGACAGCGTCGGCTCGACGCAAATCCATTGACATTCCGGACTTTTTCGCTTTCACAGAGATTAGAGATTGCTAGAAAGTGTTGAAATGTTTACGAGATACTTTTACTGATAGGTCTAGCAATGGTGGCAGTGCTCATTCACCTGGTTTTATTAAAAATTTTGTGAGACAAGACTACACCAAGATGTGAATTTATAACAAAAGGCAATAGACACGATTTCAAATCGTCTATGGATAATGTATCTTCCTGCCTAGCAATTTTTGCAACGGAAAAACAATTAGATCTCGTACTAGATAACTTTTATACTAGGCCTAACATGGGGAAGTGATCATTTACTTGGTTTTATTAAAATCCGTGAATTAAAAAATAAGACTATAGACACAATGTCAAATCGTCTGTGGATAATATATCTTCTAGTACAGCAATTTTCTGGAACGGAAATAAAATTAGACCTCGTACCCGATAACTTTTATACTAGGCCTAACAATGAGGAAGCGATAATTCACTTGGTTTTATTTAAAAGAAGTAAATAAAACTATACCCGGATGTGAATTTATAGCAAAAGGCTACAGACACGATGTCAAATCGTCTATGGATAATATATCTTCTTGCACAGCAATTTTTTGTAACGGAAATAAAATTAGATCTCGTACTAGGCCTAACAATGGGGGGGGGAAGTGATAATTCACCTGGTTTTATTAAGATAAAGTGGAATAAGACTACACAAGGATGTAAATTAACAACAAAAGACTACAGACACGATTTCAAATCGTCTGTAGATAATATAACTTTCTGTCTAGCAATTTATTCAACAGGAATCAAAATTAGATCTCGCACTAGACACATAAGCCTAATACTGGAAGCCATACAATCTTTACACCTCATAAAATGCAGTTGAATAACGAAAAACCAGTCATTAATCCACTCGGGAAAAAAGTACGTACGAAATACAAGTTTTTTAACCAGAAACATGGAGCTTTCTAGTGAGACTATGTTCTTAGCTGATTTACATAAACACCCATGACGAGACAAGCTTTTTCGGAAGTGCTTCGTGAAACTGTGAAGAACACTTTCTCTACTTGTACTAAAATGAACCTTCGCAGATTTGAACTTTAATGCGATAAATTGATGGAAATTTAACAATTTTCGTCAACTATTTGGACGATAGACTTGAAAAGACAAGATAGAAATATAGAAATACTTCGGGAATTAACATCTATAATTTGAACGATGGGAGAACCCTTCTCTCCAAAAAGAGTGGCTAATTTACAAGCTTTATGCAGGTATTTCTCTCTCTCTCTCTCTCTCTCTCTCTCTCTCTCTCTCTCTCTCTCTCTCTCTCTCTCTCTCTCTCGCGCGCGAGTACGAATGTTTTCAATTTTTCAATATCTTCTTGACACAAAGTCTTGGTTTAAAACCAAACATATTGAGGTTAAGACTCTCTCTCTCTCTCTCTCTCTCTCTCTTTCTCTCTCTCTCTCTCTCTCTCTCTCTCTCTCTCTCTCTCTCTCTCTCTCTCTCAATGGACTGCCAGGCGACTAACTACTTACAGGAAAGTTCTAATCATCACAATGAAGATTGCCCGATAAGCTTCCCCTAAGGGTCTTTGGCTTAATAAAGGCGGAGAATGACAAATCTAGGCTAAAGCTTTTAAGCTCTTCAAAATTCTGCTTGTCAGGGGAGAGAGAGAGAGAGAGAGAGAGAGAGAGAGAGAGAGAGAGAGAGAGAGAGAGAGAGAGAGAGACTTTCGCATTCACACAACCGCAACACTATGAAAATCATGTCAGATATTTGTCGGTGTTCCAAGTAATGGTTATAGGTCTATATAGGCCTAACAGGAGATGACTATTCATAACTGAGTCTTTATCTGACAAGCCATCTTAATTGAATCGTTACTTGTAACTGAAAAACATTTATATAACTTCACAATGCCCTCCATAGGCCTATCAATGAACGCAGAGATCAAAGACACCGAACTCTCATATATATGATGATCAGTGTTCCATTACTCTGTCCCTAGACTAATCCTCCAGATGAAAGGTTGAACACTGGCGTTCCTCAGGGAGATAAACAAAGGAATCTATGGAGGATTCAAAGGATCCCTTATGGGATGAATTTCAATGGGATACTGTATAGGATGCTTTGGATACCATCAGATGAATCCTTCGTGTTCACTTGGTATTTTCCATGAACTTTATCAACCTGGCTTCAGCGACTTTCTAAAGGTGGTTGGTGACAATTTTTTCATCGTTCTTTTATTTAGCATAACTCGTAATTATGTTCCATATTTTTTGTTGTTAGGGTCACATTTGAGATATAGAACCTTTAGACTATATTGCAGAACAGTTGATTTGATTGATTGCTGATAATCTGGCATTACAATTATCAGGGTTATTGACTCTGACGTAAAATAGTTCAAAACCTATGGCTATGGAAGTACTACTGCATATATATACGTATATACATATATATATATATATATATATATATATATATATATATATATATATATATATATATGTGTGTGTGTGTGTGTGTGTGTGTGTGTGTGTATAGTGTGTGTGTGTGTGTGTAAACCTACGATTGTAAACACCAATTTTATTCCTTTAAAAAAATAATCTGGAGCAAAAAATATCTAGCTCCCTACTCATAGGTCTAACGTAGCTTAACCTAACACAAAAACCTCATCTGTAACACTATATCTCTTACCATTCCAGAACTACAACATGGCAAAACACAACTCCATATTGCTCCTGCCCTTAATCATCACATCGCTGACGTTGGGCAGCGCCAAGGCAATGTCAACTAAACAAATAGCACAGAAGAAGCCACACATCATTCTCATAGTAGCTGATGATTTGGGTAAGTCTCGCGCTGATGTCACTGACTTCTGTCTTAGAAATGTTCTCTCTCTCTCTCTCTCTCTCTCTCTCTCTCTCTCTCTCTCTCTCTCTCTCTCTCTCTCTGTATATGTATATATATACATATGAATACATGAATAAAACACAACTAGTGCTAACTACCTTTATATGTACATATATACATACATATATGTACATATATACAAATTCAAATTGAATTCTTTAATAATATACAATTACACATAATTACACATATACATATTTTCAAAATTACAAAGGTAAAATCTTAGCGAGAGAGAGAGAGAGAGAGAGAGAGAGAGAGAGAGAGAGAGAGAGAGAGAGAGAGAGAGAGAGAGAGAGCCTACAAACTTGTGACACATGAAATAAACAACCTTGATGATACCCTTCAGAAATTGCAGAAAGCAATGGAAACTGGCCCAAGGTGAGACTTAGTATTATGTTACCACTTGCAGCCGGTTAAAACTGGGTTTGAATCGTCACTGACCCATAATGAAAGCATGCAGGCGGAAACAGAGTGAGATATATTCCTAATACGGTTATGACATGCGTGCGATTCTACCGAAAACTATACGAAATGACGCCAAAGGCGAGCGAACTGACCTCATACACCACTGTCGAACATGACGCCGGCTTTTCGAAACTGACCACCACTTCCGTGTGTTTCGTGAGAGTGCGTGTTTGTATTATGTATAGACACATACACACACACACACACACACACACACACACATATATATATATATATATATATATATATATATATATATATATATATATATATATATATATATATTACAGTATATATAGATTATAAATATATATATATATATATATATAAATATATATATATATATATATATATATATATATATATATATATAAAATCTTTATCTTCACTGTTCAAAAACTATAGCTACATGGCTCACATAAGCCTAGCATATTGGATAACTGGTATAGGCTAGATTGATTTGCAACAAAGTAATTATGTGAATAAATTTGTTAGTAAGCTATGCTGAAATAACACAAAACTAACAACAATTTAAATTAAATTATTGTATAGATTTGCATTACATTTTCGTAAGTTGTGGACACATTAGGCCTAGACAGATTAAGCTTCCAGCTCAAGTTGTTGATTTTTGGCTATATTCTGACAATAAGACAGTCGTATAGGCATTAACTCAAGTAATTACACTAACTTTGCCAATTTCTTAACTACGTCTAAGATATCGAACGTTACATTTACGTCAATAAATGAATTTCATTAGGCCTATATTTGGTTATAACTTTACCATTCATGACTAAGACCTAGACATACTGAAACTGGGAGTAACTGTTTTTCACTATAGCTATTAAAGGGATGAATTATTTGTCCGCACACTATATTTTTATCAAAGCAAAGTTGAGTATGGTCGATAGCTTACGGCCATTTGGTATAAATTATGTTTAGTAATTCTGTGTAACACATTATAAGAAAAGAAATCCTCTAAGACAATTCTATGAAAAACCAAATGGCAATTCCGGTGCGTGAATATCAATCCCAGTGAGTTTTCGATCTCCATCTTTCGAGCTTATTCATGTTGATTCGTTATACGAGAAGGAAAACAAATATCATATTTATATTATTTCGTTATATAAAAACATGACTGTGGCCACTTTGATATTATTTCGGCATATGTACATATAAACAAGTGACTGTCCATGACACCTTACAGTTTCGAGAAGAGGAGTTTGTTTACATTTGACTCGCAAAGAATGACAAGAAGTCTCCACTTACGTGCAGCTGTTTAAGAGGTTCGTATCGCGATAATATTACTCCAGATCTTCCGTTTCTTCCACAGAGGTAACCCTTAGACATCCTTGAGTAGGATATATCGGTTATTAACGCTATCCACGATGATATCACCATAATTTATCAGTATTTATTCCCCGCGTCACGATGCAAGTTACATCACCACTGATCGAACTAGACAACACCGGGGTTACAAGCCTAAATGTTTTATTCTGAGATAATCTTCGTAGCCCCTACATCACTATTTAATTTTCGTAAAGAAAAATAGAATTTGTTGTCAATTTAATTTGCTTTTTTTAACAAATACAATTATTGTTCAATTCAATTATGCTCAATGATTAAGCTTTATGGTGACTTTGAAATCACGGCTTATTTTGGGCTCGTTTACCCCTAGAACCTTCTTGACTGTAAACATGGCTTAGTAGAGAAAAATAGTATTGGTTAGTAATTTAATTTTATTTTTTTTAATAAATACAGCTATTATTCAATTAGATTATGGTTAGTGCTCGATTATGATGACAGCACTGAAATGTCGATTTATTTTAGGCTCGTTTACCTTAGAGCCCCCAATGTAAACTTAGCCAATTTTTTTTTCCTTCTCCAAAACTATTTATTCGATTGATTAATTCTTATTTCCTCTTTGCTAGTGAATCATGGTCGTATCCATGGTTTCAGGGTGGGGTTTGGGTGTAGCAGTAATCATATGTAATCTAATTTTAATGATTTTCGTAGTGTTATTTGAGAATGTATTATAACATCTTGTAAATTGTAGAATGTATGTTTTGCAATGCATATTATTTTAGCAAATAGTGTCTCTTTGCCAAAATGTGTTGTGAAATTGCTTGCGGTCATTTGAAAGCAACAAGTTGGCCGCCATTTTTCCACGAAATTAAGATTCCAAAGAGAAACTTGACCGCCCACACTCTGTGCGTCACCATATAAGAAACTGCGCTTTCATTCCCCTGCATGAACGCAGTTCCTGACGCCCAGAAGTATTCATAATGTTATTTCCTGGTTAAACGTAGATACAAGGTTTCCATCGCCCAGAATTAGCAAATATACTTTAAACACTTAATCTACATGTCATTATTGCTTATTGCAAAACTGTCAACTTGTTTTGTCGTCTAAACATTAGACTAAACCTAGGCCCAGGATATGTAATTTTCACTTTGCACCAGTTCGGTTCATCTCTCTCTCTCTCTCTCTCTCTCTCTCTCTCTCTCTCTCTCTCTCTCTCTCTCTCTCTCTCTCTCTACAGAAGCAGCAACGTCACCAAACATGTTTTCATGAATACAGATAGCGGTTAGCCTATGTATACGAAATCCAGGCCAGGCTGAGAAGGTTGTAGGAACCTGCTTGCTCATAAGTAACGGAATAGTATATCACGATTTCAGCGGATAAACAAAGAATTTGATTGCAAGAGTGAAAATGGATGGCTGGGTTAATGGTTAGTGATTTTACACGTAAATGAATGGTTTATATATATATTATATATATATATATATATATATATATATATATATATATATATATATATATATATATATATATATATACATATACTGTATATGTATATATATGGAAATAACAAAAAATTATGATTGGTTGAGACTAAAGAAAATAATAATTTACTTGGATTTCAGTGGATAAACAAAAAAAAAAAAAGTTAATTGCAGGGTTGAAAAGGGATTGCTGGGCTATCCGTTAATTGTTTTACAAATAAGGGAATAATTGTTTTTTATGTATTAGGAAATTAAAACAATTCACGATTGGTTAAGAAAGAAGAAAATACGTCAGTGGAAATGTTTTTTAAATGTCTATCCGTTATTGCGGATAAACAAAGAGTTGATCACAGTAGTGAAAAAGGATTCCTGGGTTAATGGTTAATGATTGCATAAGGAAATGATTGTTTTACTTTTTATAAGGAAATCAAAACAATTCACGATTGGTTGAGACTAAAGAAAATACGTTAGTATGAATTTTTTTCAGTGTTTATCCATTACAGTTACACGATCATATCTTCTTCTTCTTCTTCTTCTTCTTCTGCTTCTTCTTCTTCTTCTTCTTCTTCTTCTTCTTCTTCTTCTTCTTCTTCTTCTTCTTCTTCTTCTTCTTCTTCGTTTTAACGTGCTTTTTCCCATTTTTATATGGGGTAAGCACGATGCCTTCTTTTTGAAGGACATATATATATATATATATATATATATATATATATATATATATATATATATATATATATATATACGTAATATATAAATATATATATACAGTATATATATATATATATATATATATATATATATATATATATATATATATATATATATATATATATATATTCCCATATCGAATCCCCGTGAAAACTAGTCAGTACTAGTTTGAACTAGATGACCAATTCTTTGAATTTAAATCATCATAATACTAGGAATATCTTCTTTTTTTTTTTTGTTAGAGCCCGTGCCATGACGCGTATAACAATTCACTGGATAAAGAGAGAGAGTGAAAAAGAGAGAGCCAACCGGTTTTGTTTGTTTTAGTACTTGAGTACCAGTTATAGCTTTTCAGTGTCCGTGCATTAAGATATCACCTGGAGCTGTTTTAGCTGGAGAGGTAGAGAGAAAGAGAAAGTCGCGACCCATTCTCAATTGCTCTCCAATGCAGTTCAAGCTTGCGTTACGTAGTATCATTACGGTAGTACCGTTAAAGTTTGTATAAACATTCGCTGACCCGTTTGCAAAATGCGTCCATAGTGGAGCGAATCGGTTGCGTTCGTAATGCACAAAGCGAGAACGGTTTCCTGTTTCGTTTCAATGCTATGAATCTCTGACGAGAACAAGGGTTACATAATGACGCTACAAACCTCCCTCCCTCTCTCTCTCTCTCTCTCTCTCTCTCTCTCTCTCTCTCTCTCTCTCTCTCTCTCTCTCTCTTGTAGGAAGCTCTAAAATTAGACTCATACTACATAGATCTCTGACAAGAATAAGGGATATTTAATGACGCCAAACATTCTCTCTCTCTCTCTCTCTCTCTCTCTCTCTCTCTCTCTCTCTCTCTCTCTCTCTCTCTCTCTCTCGTAATCAGGTTGTAATCAGGTTTGAAACTAGACTCACAAACCAGAGAGACATTCTTCTTCTTCTCAGAACAGCCTTCAGGGGAAAGCGTATCTCTTTTTCCCCCTACTCCCAAATCTACTTACTTTTTGTACACACTATCCCCTTCCACACCCAACACACCGCACCCCACCGCTCTCCTCCTCGTATGGGTGGTACGCCCTACACAGGCAATGCTAATTATCTAGAAATTGGGGTCATCGTTTGCCTTAGTGAAACGTAGCCAGAGCAATGCAGAGGATAGCAACAAGGTGTCTGCAACTATGTCTGCAACTAGTACCACAATTACTGTTATGTAACTCTCATTTATAAAGTCTTGTTTCTGTTGACAGCTGGGAAACTTGTTTTACTGAGCTGCTTTCTGTCTACTGATTGCTTTCTGTTTCTTTGCATACTTGCTTCTTATTTTATGGGTTCCAGAACCCAGTCCCGCAGGTGCATAAGGGTAAAATAATTACCTGACTAGGAGAAGTCTTCCCAAGTGTGAGCCGTTACAAAGAAAATATGCCATCCCAGAGGCTTGAAACCTGTTCTTAGCAAGGGCAAAATAGAACGAACAAGGTAGCCGTTCATAGGCAGATCTCCACTACTACTACTACTACAATTACTATTAGGTTCATGTTCAACTTCAAGGGAGCAGTTTCAAAGGAAAATCCTGACTACTACTACTACTGCTACTAATATTACTACTACTACTACTACTACTATAAACAAAGAAAATGACCCCTCTCAACAGACCTAGAATCTGTAATAAATGTTTCTGTCTTCTTCAGTCTTAGATGCTATATACTGACTATCTCAAAGTTTCCTCTCTCTCTCTCTCTCTCTCTCTCTCTCTCTCTCTCTCTCTCTCTCTCTCTCTCTCTCTCATCCAAGTCAAAATCTAAAATTCGGGATTTGATTCTTTGTCTTTGGAGGAAAAGTATATATAAAAATACTAAGTTATTTGTATTTGTATTATTATCATTATTATAATTACTATTATTATCATATATGGTTAGGACCCAAATATCTGTGCATTCCTAAACAGCCCTCTCTCTCTCTCTCTCTCTCTCTCTCTCTCTCTCTCTCTCTCTCTCTCTCTCTGTCATGTCACCCCACCAGCAATCTGAGTGTCAATGAATGTAGTTCTAGAAAAGTACCGTACTTTGATAAAATGGTTCTCTCTCTCTCTCTCTCTCTCTCTCTCTCTCTCTCTCTCTCTCTCTCTCTCTCTCTCTCTCTGATATTTCACTTACACTGATTGTTCAGAACTGTCGCTAAAATAACAACGGTGCCCAAAATTCATACAAACTTTTAAACCCACCTGAGCAAAATTCTCTTCACGTATAATGTTTTCCTGTTGTATTTGCGTATCTGTACGTTTGTGTATGTTAAGTATACGAACGGAATCACGTGTAAACATATGTATACATACATTCATAACAAACATACAGTTACATGTGCCTCTATACGACTTTTATTCATGATTTTCGTAACTATATATGTCTTTCAATTACTTTTATTCATGATCTTTTATACACGATTCCCGCCGCCTCGTTCCAGTCTGGAATGACGTCTTTTGGAATATATGTCTTTATATCACTTTTATTCACGATTCCCGTCTCCTCGTCCCAGGCTGGAATGATGTCTTTTCGAATGTCTTTAAATAACTTTTATTCACATTCCCGTCGCCTCGTTCCAGTCTGGAATGGCGTCTTTTAGAATATATGTCTTTAAATCACTTTTATTCACGATTCCCGTCACCTCGTTCCAGGCTGGAATGAGGTTTCTTGGAATATGTGTCTTTAAATCACTTTTATTCCCGATTCCCGTCGCCTCGTTCCGGGCTGGAATGACGTCTCTTGAAATACGTGTCTTTAAATAATTTTTATTAACGATTCCCGTCGCCTCGTTCCGGGCTGGAATGACGTCTCTTGGAATACGTGTCTTTAAATAACTTTTATTCACGATTCCCGTCGCCTCGTTCCAGGCTGGAATGACGTTTCTTGCAATATGTCTTTAAATCACTTTTATACACGATTCCCGTAACCTCGTTCCAGGCTGGAATGAGGTCTCTTGGAATATGTCTTTAAATAACTTTTATTCACGATTCTCGTCGCCTCGTTCCAGGCTGGAATGACGTCTCTTGGAATATGTGTCTTTAAATCACTTTTATTCACGATTCCCGTCGCCTCTTTCCAGGCTGGAATGACGTCTCTTGGAATAATCCCTACGTAGTCTCGCCCAACCTGAATGACCTGGCT
>NC_089767.1:32059508-32084508 GCF_040412425.1 Macrobrachium rosenbergii
TTTCATTCTCCGTTATGGGGGGCCGGGGGGAGATGAGGGGTAGAGCCATCAGTGCACTTCACGCGTTGCGCTGTAGGCTTGACTTAATGTTCTTTGCAGCGTCCGTTCCTTAGGCCCATAGCTGCAACCCCTTTCATTCCTTTGACTGCAACTCCGTTCATAGTCCCTTTCCTCCATCTTAATTTCCTCCGCCCTGTCCTAACAATTATTTCATAGTGCAACTGCAAGGTTTTCCTCCTATTACACCTTTCAAACCTTTTTAACCCAATTTCCCTTTCAGCGCTGAATGACCTCGTCACAGGTCACACCAGTGCTTGGCCTTTGGTCTAAATTCTGTATGACATTCCATGTTGATTTCGTGTTTTATTCGTCTTTTTTATTGATTATCTAACATTTTCGAATTTCATAATCATGTTCCATATATTAAATATTAATTTATGTTAATATACATATCAAAAGACTAAAATCTTTCTCATATTAGAGAGATATAGCGACATGATTCCATACCACTCTTGATATTCAGTTTGTTTACTCTCTCAGTTACACTTTTCCTCACCAGATGGCACCTGGGGTTCTGTTCGTGGGACTACACTCCCCTGAAGAGAGGATTCGACACCTTCTACGGGTACTACACAGGCTCTGAAGATTACTACTCCCACAAGAGGGCAGCCTCTCGCACAGGGAAGAAGAAGAAGAAGAAAGGAAAGAAGAGAAGAGGAAAGGACGACTATGATGATGATGATGAAGAGGAGAGAGAGAGAAGATTTAGGGGTAAGGAGTGTCTCGTTAAAGGTGTAATTACGTACGCTTTGATTTATTCATTTGTTTCGTATCTGCAGGAGTTACTTGATCACTTTTACAGACACAGATCTAGCTGCCAGATCCTGCACGCCCTTTAACACTCTTCTTTCTAGAAGTTGAAGGACCCTCTCCTTCAGACACTTCTGCCTATCCTGTTCTGCACTTCAGAACGTCCTCTTGTGTTCTCATGTTTCCTGCGTTGTTCTTCAGGCTGTTTTTCAGTTGTTTTGCCGATGTTTCCCGCTGTTTTTGATTTCCACAAATATTTTTTATTTGCACTCAGCTTCCCTTGATGTTAGGTTTCCATGGCTGTTCTAGTTTTCCAGAATCCTATAACGTATCCTACAGTAAAAGACGTCCTTTTCATATCCTTGGGGGTCAGATCCTAACTCTTTTTGCGCCTTTTTCTTCATCGTATCCTATTTTTCCTCTCCCTGTTCCATGGCTGCTTCAATTTTCCTGATTCCTATAACATATCCTACTGTAGAGGACATCCTTTTCACATCCTTATGGATATGATCCTACACCTTTTTGCGCCTTTTTTTCATAATATCCTTTCATCCTCTCTCTGTTCCAGGATGCTTCAAACTTCCCTATTCCTATGACATATCCTACAGTAAAAGATGTCCTTTTCCAATCCTCAGGGATCAGACCTCACTCCTTTTACCATTCTCTCTGTTTCATTTTCCTTATTCCTGCAACATATCCTGTTGTAAAAGATGTCATTTTCATATCCTTAGGAACCAGATCCTACCTCTTTTTGTTCCTATTTTTCGTAATATCCTTTTTCCTCCCTCTGTTCCACAAAGACTTTCCCACTTGCCCCTTTATTCTCTCATTTCTGTTCCTTTTGGAATTCTTCTTCTTCTTCTTCTTCTTCTTCTTCTTCTTCTTCTTCTTCTTCTTCTTCTTCTTCTTCTTCTTCTTCTTCTTCTTCTTCTTCTCCTCCTTTACCTGTTCCTTCAAGACGAGACGGCCGTATGGCCAGGTGTTACCGTCATAATAGATAAAACAAAAAAACAGCCGAAATATTTCAGCTTTTAAAACATTTACTTTCAGCGTAACTTGGGCCCTCATGAATTTAACCAGATGGTACCTTTCTCAGAAGTCAAGACGTCTGGGAAAATGCACTCGAGTCTCTTTTAAAAGTATATGTTTGTGCGTTTATTCGCTGAATTCTTAAAATGTGGGCGTCGAGTTTTTAAGGGTATGTCCAATTCTCTCTAAAATGTACGTACAGTATGCCTTTCAAATATAACTTTCGGCTCTCTAAAAATGTACATCTGTGTTTGTTTTATTTTTTCAAATGTGACTTTCAGCTGTCAAAAATGTACATATGTGTTATTTTAATTTTTTTCAAATGTGACTTTCAGTTGTCAAAAAATGTACATATGTGTTTTTTTCCAAATGTAACTTTCAGCTGTCAAAAAATGTACAGGTGTTTTTTTATTTTTTTATGTGGCTTCCAGCTATCAAAAAATGTACATATGTGTTCTTTTTATTTTTTCAAATGTGACTTTCAGCTGTCAAAAAATGTACATGTTTTTTTCAAATGTGACTTTCAGCTCTCAAAAAATGTTCATGTATTTTTTTTCAAATGTGACTTTCAGCTGTCAAAAAATACATATGTGTTTTTTTATTCATTACAAATGTGACTTTCAGCTCTCAAAAAATGTACACATGTGTTTTTTTATTTATTTCAAAGATGACTTTCAGGTATCTAACAATGTACATATGTGTTGCTGCTCCTTTCAAATATAACTTCTTCTAAAAAAAAATATAAGAAGTAATGCCTACTTTCTCTATTTCTGTGTAAGATATAGTTGAACTTTGAAGAGGGCAAAAAGGCTTAAGAAACATATTCCTTCCTATAGAAGTATACTTACTCCTTCAAGAATATATTTAGTACTTAACCTAAGAAAAACAGGAGTTAATCTTTATGCACAACCGAATACCAGGTAATGACGAATTGCAAAATGGGGCATTCAGAATTCTTTATTTCTTCCATACTAATAGGTTAATTATCGTGTTGGTGTTTTAATATGTGTTTGCATGTGTGTGTGTGTGTGTGTGTGTGTGTGTGTGTGTGTGCTATGTGTGTGTGATCTTTGCCCTTTCATTTCAGTAAAATTTGTTCCACAAGATTGTGCACGCATTATGAATATCATCAGTCTATGGTGCATCATTATAATGTGACCGGAAATAATAAGTAAAAAGTCACAATAATATACATGAGTGATTGCATTTTCCCATATTACAAAAAAATGACAAAAAAAGGGGAGGGGTGGGGGAGTTTTCGACCGTTTGCACAACGGTCCTCTTCACCCAACGGTCGAAAACTCCCTTTTTTAACACATTTTTTTGTATTTTGGAAAAATACAATCGCTCACATACATTATTGTGGTTTTTGCATATTAATATCACCAATAACTTTGTTCAAAAGTAGTATCTTACATAAACACAGTCAGTTGACTGCCAAAACCCTAAATTAACATCCTCTGCGTAATATTTCTGATTGACATCGCCCTTCGTTTATTTTCCAGGTGGGTCAAAGGAATACCTAGACCTCAGAAATAACACCAGAGTTGATGACAAGAAGGGTGGCGTCTATTCCACGGTAAGTATCTCTATTACATTACGCCCATGCTCCTGCATGGTATGATTCCAACTGGAAGTTATAGTTCCCCATAAAATTATTCAAAGAAAACGGGCTACTTTAGTGTCTGAAAACGAGAAGCGCTGGAGATTGTTACTTTAACTGAGAATTATGTAACCAGGTAATTTTTAATGCGTTTGTATTAAGCTGACAATTCTAGTCGGGTAAGGTATAGTGATTTTATCGGTACTGATTCTTATTATAGAATCTAGGGAATAGAATAGTCCTAATCAGAAAACAGTCCACTGTTTATTCCTGACTATAGATAATATATGTGAATGGATTAATAAACACCATTCATGAGGCTACTAGGGAGATAAATTTTTTATTAAATTTACCCATATAAGTATCACAGCCATCTGCTTTGATTAAAGTAGAGTAATACCACTGTTTAATACAAGAACGAAACACTAATATGCAGGACGGTATAAGGGCAATGGTTAAAACTTTATTTTGCACATCAATACAATATGGTTTGATACCCTAAAATGGGAATAGGATTGGATTTCCCTTGCATACATCTGTGGGCTTTGAACACTTCTGCTATGTGTCCATCTGGCCTTTGAAATGGAAACCAAACAGAACCACATGAAATGGTATTACTCTGTGCATCAGTCCTTTCTGTTGTTACCTAATATCTGTCTCCACTACAATGTCCTCATTCTCTTATCCAACCAGTACATCTTTGCTTCGGCTGCAGAAGAGGTCATCCGGTCTCGTAAGCCAAAGGACCCCATGTTCATGTACATAGCCTTCCAGAGTGTTCATTCGCCCCTCCAGGTCCCTCGAGAGTACATGATACCCTACAGGCACATCAAGTACTACGAACGGAGGGTTTACTTAGGTTAGTCTACTGATAAAGTTACACATTATCTAGGACTCATTGTCTACATTTGTCTTTCACAGGATGCTGTTCTTTTTTCCAGACTCTTAAGCCCTGTCCACACTAGCAGGCGCTGACCGAGGGGCAAACACTGTTCCCCTAACCTGTTCCACTACACTGACCGACCGAGTATAGACCCGAACGATGCGATTTTCTGGTAACACTGCTTCAGAAGCGAGAGAAAATACAAACGACTGGAAGTGCCCGTCGGGCATGCCCGCTAGTGTGGACAGGCCATTAGGCTCAGCAGTAGCATCATCTCAGAGACCCACAAAAACAGAAGAGTGAGGGAGACGAAAGAAAATGAGACGGCTTAGAGTAGATCCTCTTGCGAAAGTTGTTAGGTGATGTCCTTAGCTACATTACAGGGAATATTTCAGTCTCTCAGACGTCTCAGGTCATTTTGAAGGCTGAAATTTGAATGGTCGAGGAGGTCCTCCAGTGGTGTTTGATGAAGGCTGACCTGTGGAGCCTCAGTCTCAAAGATAGAAGTTTAAAAGTTACAAATACAAGCAGGACAAAAAGCAGGTGTTTTTTCTCCTACAAGCATACTTTACTGCTCTAGCTTCCCAAGAATTCTGTTACCTTTTGTACTTGTTGTATATTGTCTTTTTGTCTGTTATTCTTCCTTGAAACAGGTTTTCTTTTAATACATTTTCCCTATATTTTAAAAAAGTTATCACTTATTGTGATGAGAATGATACCTGACTGATTTTCAATTCTCACCCTCATAGGAATGGTGACGGCCATGGACGAGGCCATTGGTAAGGTCATCACTGCTCTGAAAGAAACAGGTCATTACGAAAACTCTGTCATTATTTTCACAACTGATGTAAGTTTTTTCAAGTCTCAGTCTTGTGCATTGTATGCGTTACTAAAGGGTGCTTGCAATGTTCCTTGGACTCCTAGCTGTGCCAACACTTTAGCCTTTTACTTGACCTCCATTCCTGCGTGCTTCCTTCCATCTTGCCGTTCAATCTCTCTGACTATTCCTTCTTAGTGCCAATGTGGGGTTTTCTCCCAGTTCTACCTTGTACTTCACCTCGTCTATTTTCTGGATCTCTTTATCTTGCTGTCCAACCACTCCAGTTCCAAGTCTTTCCACTGTCTAAAGCGCTGAGTAGCTGGAAGTACCCCAGTTCTTGGTTTTAGATTAAATTTCATGATTCATTCCATATTTCATAGCTGAAATTTACCCTTACGCTTTTCATTTGTTGATATATTGCCACTGCTATCTTGTAGAGACAAGTGAACTGCCCTTTTTTTAGTTTATGTCATATGAATGTATCCACCCTACCAATAATTACCAAAACGACAATCGACAGAATGGAGGATCTGTCAAGAAGGGAGGAAGCAACTGGCCACTGAGGGGAGGAAAGGCCTCACTCTGGGAGGGAGGAACCAGGGGACCAGCTTTCATCCATTCCCCTCTGCTGCCAAACCCTGGGACAGTGACAGAACAGTTAGTTGATGAATACGTTAACACAGCTATGTCAACTTCCTTATTAAATTCTTAGTTAACTTACAAAATTTTCAGTGCAGAAGTTAAATAGTTTTCGTAAATAGATTTGTTTCACCCTAGGGAATGTGACATACACGAACAGGAATGGTCGATGTACTGAGAGAAATGATCAGAACTTGTGTAAACATCACTGTAATATTTATTGACTACCTTGTGTTATTTTTACCCACTGTAACTTTTCTCTTTCTTGGTTCAAACAGCTTGCACCACGTCACGGACTGGTTCAGCACCATTTCGAGTATCGCAGGGGTACTCACCTTGCCAAAAGTAGATGGCGTCAATCAGTGGGACGCCCTGACTGGTACGTCCCAGGTTCCACAGAGAGAAGCCATGATCTACAACATGGACGATTCGCAAAAATACAAAGCTGGTCTGAGGTTCGTGACTGCCTTGTTGGTTTTTTTTAGTGACAATGTTTGTTTAGGTCAATAAGTTTGAAAATTCTTCCAGAAGGCAGGCCAGAGGGTCGGGATTAGGTGACAGCTGGCCTTTGATGATTTTCTCTAGTGGCCACGTTTGTTTAGGTCAATAAAGTTGAAGGTTCTCCCAGGGGGCAGGCCAGAGGGTCGGGATTAGGTGACTTGACCTTTGTTGATTTTCTCTAGTGGCCATGTTTGTTTAGGTCAGTAAGGTTGAAGGCTCTCCTCGAAGGCCAACCACAGTGATCGAGATTAGGCAGCAGCTAGGCTACGATTGTCTCTTAATTTTGTTCAGTGCTTGTTGTAGAAATATGTTGCAGATGGTATTAGAATTCCTAGGTCATTAGGAGATATTCAAGGTATTTGTTCGTTTAACTAAGGTAGATCCTATCATTTTGCTCTTAACAACAATACATGACAGGGTCCAGTCAATACGATGATTCAATTTATCGATATGATTTGAGGAGAAATTTTGCATTTGTATCTGAATGAACCTCTATATTGGATGATTCTCTGTGAAATATAATAGTTAACCCATAAACCCTCTGTGCCGTTTGTTACAGTTAAGGCAAGAGATTTTATAAACATGATGTCTTTGGGATTTGGTTTTTGTTGAACATTAACTACAACATTGTCAATACTATTTGGATGGTCGAAAAACAAAAGGATTAGCTCATCCTGTAGTTTGGCTTAACTTTAAATGATGTCAAGTACAGGATTTTGATTTTATGACTGCCTCCAAAGACTTGACTATATTTGATTGTAAAGTGAAATGACAGCAAAGTTTTCGGTATATGATCAGAAAAACTAGTTAATAAGATTACCATCAGTGTAAGTGTTTTCATCAAAATCATGATGTCACTTTTGGTATCATGGGAATGGGTAGGCTTCCCTGTCATTTTCTCCCTGTTTTATCAATGAAGCTTTATAAATGCCCCACCAAATTTTGTTGGAGATCGTGCCATTCATCAGTACTCTCCCAGTTTCAAGAACTCCCGGTTTAGCAAAATTAATTCCACAAACTCTGATTACATTTCGATTTCCTTGTCGCGTTACAGTAATTATGCAGATACCTCACAACCTGTTTTGAATTTTGTTTCAGGATGAGCAACTACAAGCTGCTGGTTGGGGGAATGGCTCGGAAATCCTGGGTATCGCTGCCTGAATCTGAAGATGCCCCGAGGAGAAAGACCAACAATAAGAAGAAGAAAAGACCAAAGGGCTTCAACACGAAGAGGTTACAGCAGCTGTTCAAGCCATCTCCAGCTGCTCTTTTAAGCGAGAATGGTCAGAAGGCCGATTTGCCACCGTCAGACGCAGCAGGAGAGGGACAAGTCACTAAGGATACCCAAGAGGTCCTCGACAGTGGACCCTCCACAGAGAACCATAATGGTTCTTCAGATATTCCAGCCGACAGCCTGGAAGAGCCTGCATCATATGAGCTCCTCGATGATCAACCAGATGATTCTGATTCCATGCAAGACACCAGCAGCAGCCTGGAAGATTTTACCTCTGGAGAATACATCTCTGTTAAGAGCATGTTGAGGACTATGGATGACGAATACATTTTCTGGAAGGAGTTGAAAAATGATCCTACGCTTTTTTGGGAAAACCGAGTGCTAAACATACTCGGCGGATATTTCCGGGACAGGACCAAGATTCGACTTTATAATTTGCAAGGTGTGTTCTGTGTAGATTCTTTTTTCACGAGTTCTCTTTTTCCAGTAGAGCTGGAAAAGGTCTGTAGATGGTTTAGCCCTTGCATAAATGGATGTCCTCTCTTCTGTAACACCTAAATAATGAGTCATTTTAATTGAAGTTACAGAATAACTTTGTAAGTGACAAAAGTGTCTTGCAGTAGTTGTTCAAAAGCCCAAATTTCACTTTTTTTCATCTGCTAAACCAAAACAGATCCCTAAAATTTTGTTTTTTATATTTACCTAACTTCTGTCATTATAAGAATTATATTTACAAAGATAGTATTAGCTTTAGTAGTTTTGTGCCATTCTTAATAAGACCTTACAGGAACGAATGACAGAGTTCTGTGTCTACATGCAGGTTACTTTTGTCATCCATGTCTTCGTATCATTCTTAGTAAGAACTAACAAGGACATATGACAGACTTTTGTATCTCATACATTTTACTTTTATTATCCATTTCAGCTAATCTTGATCTTTAAGTCTTTGTACTCAAGAGAATCATAGATAATATATTTATCTCCCTGCTCCGTCATTCATGTTTCTGATAAAACCTCCTTGAAAGATACCTGGAAAAATCTATAAAAAAGTTTGGCACATCAGATTTGTGTGCCTTTTTTCCCCTGTGAAAAATTTATGTTGTTTAAAAGCACCTAAAATTGTTCCCTTAGCTTAAAACCAAGGACTGAGCATTCATAAGTATAGCCAAAGAGTCTGTCTCTTTTCTGTCCTGTTTAAATGCCCCTATAATTGTTTAGTTAGCTCAAAACCAAAGAATAGCCAGTCATATTATAGCAGAAGTATGTGCCCACTTTTTAAAACTTTAACCGTTCAGAGAATCTTTTACTGAAGTAATAATATTCATTGGAGGGTTTTTTTCTGTTTTACCCCTTTGAATTTGGCAGGTGAAATTTGCATAACCTGAAATTCCTGTGTACATTTGAGTGCTTATGTATTTGAGAAAACAGACAGAACACTCTTGTGAATGTTGTGTGCATTTGGATTAATAAGTGGGCGTTTTGATTTTGACCACTTTTTAAGACCTTAACTGTACAAGATAACATTTTTTTAAGTACATACATATATTAGGGAATTTTTCCTGTTGTACCCCCTTTGAGTTTAGCTGAAGATGAAAGCTGGTCATATGTATAGCAAAAGTGTCTCTCCACTTTTTAAAACTTTAACTATATCAGAGAATCTTTTACTGCAGTAGTAATATTCATTATTAAATTTTTTCTCTTGTACCCCCTTTGAGTGCGGCTGAAGACGAAAGACGAAATTCGAGTCATTTAAATTCCTGTGTATGTTTGAATGTTAATGTATTTGAGAAAACAGACAGTATGCCCCTGTGTGTTTTGTACACATGTTTTAATAGCATAGCTTTGATCTGACAACAAGACCATCATTTACTCTTTCTTCTTTTCCAAAAGACGACCCGGAGGAGAGAGTCAACTTAGCAGCCATCGAGCCCAACAGAACACAGACGATGCTGAGTTTCCTGGCGCAGGAACTTCTTCGCTACAAGGTACCACTCATCAGGAGGGACAAAGCGAGGGCCCATCCAACGTACTGGAAGAACGTCTGGACCCCTGGGTGGTGCCAGTCACTGTGGTGATTCAAGAAGAAGATAAGAAAGACGTCGAGTGGTGCTGAACCTCTGCAGACGCTGATGAATCCAGCAAGGTGTAAGGGAAGATTCTGAGGCAGCAAACGTTGTTTACCAATTTAAGTCACTAGTGCTGGCTAAGTTTCTGATGTATGTTGTTTAATCTTTACATTAATAGTGATGTTGATACGCTGTAGACGGTTATGAAGCCAACAAAGTGTAAGGGAAGATTTTGAGGCAGCAAACGTTGTTTACCAATTTAAGTCACTGGTGCTGGCTAAGTTTCTGATGTTGTATGTTGTTCTGTCTTTACATTAATAGTGATGTTGATATGGTATAGACGATTATGAAGCCAGCAAAGTGTAAGGGAAGAGTTTGAGGCAGCAAACAGTGTTTACCAATTTAAGTCACTAGTGTTGGCTAAGTGTCTGATACTGTATGTTATTTAATATTTTTTACTTTATATTTACATTCAAGCACAATGAGTTAGAGAGAAAGTAGTGATAGAAGGCTTCATTTTGAGTTTAATAAATATATTAATAATTTTTTTATGAGAATGTAGGATATCCGACTGTACGTGCGTTTGTGTGTTAGTGATAGCATTCACTATTTTTGCTAGTCACAAAGCTTAGTTCTGAGTAGAGGTTTGGATTCTGTGAAAGCCTTTCTTTATTAGTTTAAGAATTAGACAAATAGTTTAGCAGACACACACACACACACACACACACACACACATATATATATATATATATATATATATATATATATATATATATATATATATATTTATACATACATATATACATATCAATATATATATATGTATATATTTATTTATATATAATACATTTATATACACACACACACACATATATATATATATATATATATATATATATATATATATATATATATATATATATATACATGCATTAAACTACAAACGTCTTTAATATCAATTCACTCTACCTCGGAAATAATATATTTTCGTATATGTTACCGAAGGGGAATTTTTAGTTGATAATAAGTTCGTCGTCCTGTGGGCTCGAACCAACGAAAGACAAGAACTCAGGACTACAGTGACGCCTTTACCCACACGGCCAACAAGTTGGGAAAAGGCGTCACTGTGGTCCTGAGTTCTTGTCTTTCGTTGGTTCGAGCCCACGGACGACGAAACTTATTATCAACTAAAAATTCCTCTTCGGTAACATATACATGAAAATATATTATTTCCGAGGTAGAGTGAATTGGATATTAAAGGACGTTTGTAGCTTGATGCTTGTATATGAATCACGGTGATGTGATAAAAAGTCATATATATACATATATATATCACCCCATATAAATTGGCGTCCAGTCTAGCCTTAAGGTCAGTATATTAACTTGTAAAAAAGAATATAGACCTCGTTAACTTAGCCAAAAGCTAACAGGTATGGATCAAGTACAAACATTTGCAACCCAAGAATGACAGTGTAAGAAAAAAAAAAAACATCTAAAGTATAAGGAATTAAGATATTCCTCACGTTTCGGATTCAATACCTGACAAGTTAACCCTCTTAAATTATCTTAAATTATCTTAGGTTAGGTTAGGTTAGGTCACTGATAACCAAAGCAATTTGCCAAAACTACAGTAGATAATTTCTTGTTCATTTTGCCTCATTTATTTTGGCCATCGGAAATGACACATATTTTACTTCCGCCTGTCACCCCTCACTTCTAACGTCGTCCGTCGCCGTCGTGTGATGGCTTTACCTCGATTTGTTCATATATGCTACATGCCCTTTTAATTTTCAAAGTCTGTTCTCTATCTCACAGGTCATATATTTTATTTATTGTCTATTTATTCACTTTGTATTCACTAACTTCAGTTTCACCAGTGATGTTTTCTTTGCGAAAGCGTCAATCATAATTGCATCATTCAAGTGTTCATATATATTTTGAATTGTTAGTATGACTAGTGTTAATTCCACTTTCATAAGTGATTTAAAGTTACAGAGAATTTATTGCCTTTTATTGCATTATCCTTGAAATTCATTGTCAATAATTTCAAACGCATAAAAAAGTAATATATAATGTATAAAAACCTACCTGGGTTTTACTCTGGTACAAAATATTTTCCACGAACTATTCATAATTATGGACCATTTCAAAAAAAAATATTTATAAAAATCATTATGTTAGCTGACAAAGCATAATTATACAGTTTCAGTCGGTTTTTAGCTATTAATGAAATTGTGTTATTATCTTAATTAATGGCGTGTGTCTATTTGTTTTTGTGTGAGCACGGTCTCTTGTTCAGAATCTCAGGAGAGAGAGGAAAAGTAGTGATATTGAAAACGTATATTGAAAAACAAAGAGCAGAATGTGAGACTGAAGGATCATTATTTTCTTAACAGAACGAAATCTTATAGGTCTTGGGAAGAAGAAGGTTAAATGTTCTTTCGTACTAATAACAACAACAAAGATATTATCTCGAGGTTAACACAAAGAAACTCGTATCTTTTACAAAGAAAATTATAATAATAATAATAAAAATAAAATAATACCATTCGCAAAAGCCACAAATACACTTCCGTAGCATTTACATCATCGAATACCCTCTTCCTAACCCATTTCGAAAGAATTCGCTACAAGAACAAAGGACATTGAAAAATATCATAATATCTTTTATAAAATGTCGTAAAACTAATCACAAAAACCACAAATACACTTCCGTTGCATTTACATAATAATCGTAGACCCTCTTTAAGCCATTTCGAAACAATTTGCTACGAGAACAAGGACATTTTCAACCACTTACAAGAGACAACGGGGAAACCGTACTAGCAAGCATTGGTCTAGTGATCTAGGCTCAAACTTGCTGCTTCTTCTTCCTTAATTGGAGAGGAAAGTTACACCTCCCACCGAACTTAGTACACACACACACACACACACACATAATCTATCGGCAGCGAGTGTGTATACCGCTGGAATGCCAATGACTACATTGAGGTCTCTGGGGTCGTCTGCAGCTCAGCTACATACAAATCAACGACCTTTACACGTGGGAAACGGGAAAGGTTACTGTATATTTGTGGTATACTAATAGAAAAGTTAACACATTATTTAACCGGAATTGCTTATATTTCACAAATATCATTATTAATTTATTGTATACAACATTGTCATGAAGTATACTTGCATTATATGAGCTAGTACACACACACCTAGTTTATATATATATATATATATATATATATATATATATATATATATATATATATATATATATATATATATATATATATATATATGAACCTTTCTTCCCAGTGACTAACCACAGGAAATCCCATTTTCCCATGAAATAAAATAGAATGGCATATACATTAATTTCTCAGTAATGTTTTGCCCTTATTAACAAATATGACATCTTGCAACGTCGTATACATAGTTATTAATAGTCTGGATTATATTCCATCCCCTTTTGTGCCATATAAACATTAAGTGGCAACTGTCGTAGGAAGGGCTCTATTACGATGCCAATTAGTCTATTACTTAAGAATTTTTGAAGGCAATTCTGTGATTTAAAGCTTTAAAAATGGCTTTTATGTAATTTTAATTTAATTATAATTAAAATAATCATATTATAACCGCGAAAGTTTTAAATTTAATTATTTAAAAAAGGGATAAATAAGAATAGCATCTGGCAACTTTCCCTTCGGCGGACGGCAGCGGCAGTGTGAGAGAGTGAATGTGAAGCTCCGTACTCAGTCTGACGCAGAAAGGTTAAGTGTATGTTTGTGGTCGATCGCGTCTCCCATCCACAACGGGACTTTGTGTTTGTCATTATACGTCTCGACGCCTCCGTCGTTTGCAAGCGTGACACGTAAGTGTTGGAGTCACACTCGAGTATGCGGGGCTTTAGTTTAAGTAAGCATGAGGGTCCTATTAGCGTCGTGCAACAGGTTATAATAGGGGTTTAAGATTTAAGTGTGATGGGGAATCATTAGGAATGGGGTTGGTGGTAGTGGTGTTTGTGGCAGTTTTCAACAAGCCCTTCGAGTTATCATGTATTTCCTCTCTCTTATTACTTATTTATCACTTAATAAAGTATTTGATTATTTACTCTAAGATTTGCCGTCATTTGTCGTAAGAATTGATTGATTTGTGATAAGGAATCTTCTTCTTTCTTCTAATTCTTCTTCTTCTTCTTCCTTACGTGACCTTGCGTAAGGTTGTCCCGGGTGGGTGGCAGGAGGTTTGTGTCAAGGATTTGTTGTCGACTTGTAGTAAATATGTGTCGTGTTGTCGACTTGCATATGAGTGCCATTGCCTGTTGTCGACTTGTGAATATAATTGTAGATAACTGTCATTTCTAGGTGTCGAGTTGTATATAAGTGTCATTTCTAGGTGTCGACTTGTATGTAAGTGTCTTTTCCAGTTGTCGACTTGTATATAAATTTCATTTCCAGTTGTCGGCATATTTATAAATTTCACTTCCAGTTGTCGATTTGTATATAAGTTTCACTTCCAGTTGTCGATTTGTAAACATGAGTAATTTCCAATTGTATATGAGTAGTTTCCAGTTGTCGACTTGTAAACATGAGTAATTTCCAGTTGTCGACTTGTATATAAATTTTATTTCCAATTGTCGGCATATATATAAATTTCATTTCCAGTTGTCGATTTGTAAGTTTCAATTCCAGTTGTCGACTTGTAAACATGAGTAATTTCCAGTTGTCGACTTGTAAACGCAAACATGAGTAATTTCCAGTTGTCGACTTGTAAACATGAGTAGTTTCCAGTTGTCGAATTGTAAACATGAGTCGTTTCCAATTGTCGACTTGTAAACATGAGTAATTTGCAATTGTCGACTTTTAAACATGAGGAGTTTCCAGTTGCCGACTTGTAAACATCAGTAATTTCCAGTCGTGAAAAGTGTAATTTACAAAAAATTACGTATATTTATTACTTCCTGAGCATGATAAACCCTTAAGTTTTATTTTTAATTTTCATTTATAGGCCTAATGTAATTCCTACAATTTATGTAATTTATTTTATCATTTCCGTAGAAGATAAACACATGAGGTTATTTTTCATTTATAGGCCTACTGTACTTGAAAACGTGGATTAGCGTCTCGATTTGTATAAGGTTTACTACAGGACTATATTAATAATGACCAAAATAATGACCAAATATTTCTATTTTAGTTATATTCAGTGTTATCGAGATGAGATATATAAGAAATATATATATCTCCGAAATTGTCTTATTGAAGACATATTATTTTAAATGTTCTTAGGTTCGTGCAACGTTGAAAGGTTTTCCGCTCTGAAAGTCTGTAGTAAAAAAACTCTTACCTTCCTCAGTCTATCCCAGTTACCTAAACCTTCCTTTCCTTTCCCATGTTAAGGTAAGAAAAAAGGTAAAAGATGGGGACAGGTTATGTATTAGGCGTTCAGTCATATAATTTGAACGTATTCATCAACCTCGTAATAATAATAATGTTGCTCCCAAGGTTCCTTTAAATATACTCTCAGAATATAAGGACCTTGGTTGCTCCCATGTTGTTAGCGCACACGTCTCCTAGACTTGTCACTCCACATTGTCTGTGTGTGTGTGTGTGTGTGTGTGTGTTCTCATTTTCCTCTTCTACCGTCTCTTTTTTTTTTTTTCTTTCTGGCCAAAATAAACAATAAGACGGATTTTTTTTAGCAATGTTTATAATTGTTCTGTACCATTTCTTCTCATTATTGACTTAATTATCACTCTGTCATTAGTCCTATATATATGTGTGTGTTTGTGAGTTTATGCTTTCTCTTTTCCCTTATTCTGTTTTTTGTTTTACCTGGCCAAAGTAACCAGTAAGACGTATTTTTAGCAATTTTTATTATTGTTCTGTGCCATTTCTTCTCATTATCGACTCAAATATCACTCTGTCATTAGGCCCATATACTCGTATGTGTGTGTGTTTCCCCTTTTCCATTCTTTTGTGTCGTGCTTTTCTATTGACTTGATTATTACTCTAACTTTAGGCCTATATGTTACATACCACCTCAGAACTAGTGCCAGTTAAGAGGGAAGCATCTAGACCCACACCTCAGAACACCTATAGTGTTTTTGCAAATATAAACCCATTTTTTTTATTGATTTTTTTTTACACTTTTGTGCTTGCTAAAGTTAAACAGATCCAGGCGGGTTTAGCAAATCCGTTCATTAAAACTTTTTTGACAGAACGGATTACTTTTAGCATCGGTCTTAAGGAAATGTTCTTTGTATATGTATATATATATATATATATATATATATATATATATATATATATATATATATATATATATATATATATATATATATATAAATTTACTTTGAAAGAAAGTTCTAGCTGCCCGTTTGAGTCCATGTATATAAATAGCCTATGTACGGTAACTCTCTCTCTCTCTCTCTCTCTCTCTCTCTCTCTCTCTCTCTCTCTCTCTCTCTCTCTCTCTCTCTCTCTTCTATCGACTACACATTTCCTTGCAACAAACAACTTTGGCTAAAATCACTGGTCCATTTAATTGGGGCTGCATGCAATTGCAGAGACTACCCTGGTAGTCGGTCGGGGGAGGGGGGTGAATCTGAATCAGGTAGAAATCCTCCATCAATAGACAAACATTAATTACAGATGCCATGTCATTGCAGCTGTGCACTGCGCATATACACTGCGCATGCGTCGGTTGTCGTTGCTATATACTACGCATTCGTCTGTTGTCATTGTTGCTATACACTGGTCATGCGTCTGTTGTCATTGTTGCTATACACTGGTCATGCGTCTGTTGTCATTGTTGCTATACACTGGTCATGCGTCTGTTGTCATTGTTGCTATACACTGGACATGCGTCTGTTGTCATTGTTGCTATACACTGGTCATGCGTCTGTTGTCATTGTTGCTATACACTGGTCATGCGTCTGTTGTCATTGTTGCTATACACTGGTCATGCGTCTGTTGTCATTGTTGCTATACACTGGACATGCGTCTGTTGTCATTGTTGCTATACACTGGTCGTGCGCCTGTTGTCATTGTTGCTATACACTGGTCTCTGTTGTCATTGTTGCTATACACTGGTCGTGCGTCTGTTGTCATTGTTGCTATACACTGGACATGCGTCTGTTGTCATTGTTGCTATACACTGGACATGCGTCTTGTTGTCAATTTGTTGTCTGTTGTCATTGTTGCTATACACACTGGTCATGCGTCTGTTGTCATTGTTGCTATACAATGGTCGTGCGTCTGTTGTCATTGTTGCTATACAATGGTCGTGCATCTGTTGTCATTGTTGCTATACACTGGTCATGCGTCTGTTGTCATTGTTGCTATACACTGGTCATGCGTCTGTTGTCATTGTTGCTATACACTGGACATGCGTCTGTTGTCATTGTTGCTATACACTGGATCTGGTCGTTGCTGTTGTCATTGTTGTCTGCGTCTGTTGTCACTGTTGTCTATACACTGGACATGCGTCTGTTGTCATTGTTGCTATACAATGGTTGTGCGTCTGTTGTCATTGTTGCTATACACTGGACATGCGTCTGTTGTCATTGTTGCTATACACTGGACATGCGTCTGTTGTCATTGTTGCTATACACTGGACATGCGTCTGTTGTCATTGTTGCTATACAATGGTCGTGCGTCTGTTGTCATTGTTGCTATACAATGGTCGTGCGTCTGTTGTCATTGTTGCTATACAATGGTCGTCATTGTTGTCATTGCATTGTTATACACTGGTCATGTCTGTTGTCATTGTTGCTGGACATGCATCTGTTGTCATTGTTGCTATACACTGGTCATGCGTCTGTTGTCATTGTTGCTATACACTGGTCATGCGTCTGTTGTCATTGTTGCTATACACTGGACATGCGTCTGTTGTCATTGTTGCTATACAATGGTCGTGCATCTGTTGTCATTGTTGCTATACACTGGACATGCGTCTGTTGTCATTGTTGCTATACAATGGTCGTGCGTCTGTTGTCATTGTTGCTATACACTGGACATGCGTCTGTTGTCATTGTTGCTCATACAATGGTCGTGCGTCATTGTCATTGTTGCTATACACTGGTCATGCGTCTGTTGTCATTGTTGCTATACACTGGTCATGCGTCTGTTGTCATTGTTGCTATACACTGGTCATGCGTCTGTTGTCATTGTTGCTATACAATGGTACACTGGACATGCGTCTGTTGTCATTGTTGCTATACACTGGACATGCGGTACATTGTTGCGTCTGTCTGTCATTGTTGCTATACACTGGACATGCGTCTGTTGTCATTGTTGCTATACACTGGTCATGCGTCTGTTGTCATTGTTGCTATACACTGGTCATGCGTCTGTTGTCATTGTTGCTATACACTGGACATGCGTCTGTTGTCATTGTTGTCATTGCATCTGTTGTCATTGTTGCTATACACTGGTTATGCATCTGTTGTCATTGTTGCTATACACTGGTTATGCGTCTGTTGTCATTGTTGCTATACACTTGCATTGTTGCTACACTGGTCATTGCCGTCTGTTGTCATTGTTGCTATACACTGGTCATGCGTCTGTTGTCATTGTTGCTATACACTGGTCATGCGTCTGTTGTCTGTTGTCATTGTTGCTATACACTGGTCATGCATCTGTTGTCATTGTTGCTATGCACTGGACATGCGTCTGTTGTCATTGTTGCTATACACTGGTTATGCGTCTGTTGTCATTGTTGCTATACACTGGACATGCGTCTGTTGTCACTGTTGCTATATACTGGACATGCGTCTGTTGTCATTGTTGCTATACACTGGACATGCGTCTGTTGTCATTGTTGCTATACACTGGTCATGCGTCTGTTGTCATTGTTGCTATACACTGGTCATGCGTCTGTTGTCATTGTTGCTATACACTGGACATGCGTCTGTTGTCATTGTTGTTGTCACTGGACATGCATTGTCATTGTTGCTATACACTGGACATGCGTCTGTTGTCATTGTTGCTATACACTGGACATGCGTCTGTTGTCATTGTTGCTATACACTGGACATGCGTCTGTTGTCATTGTTGCTATACACTGGTCATGCATCTGTTGTCATTGTTGCTATACACTGGTCATGCATCTGTTGTCATTGTTGCTATACACTGGTCATGCGTCTGTTGTCATTGTTGCTATACACTGGACATGCGTCTGTTGTCATTGTTGCTATATACTGGACATGCATCTGTTGTCATTGTTGCTATACACTGGTCATGCGTCATTGTTGCTATACACTGGACATGCATCTGTTGTCATTGTTGCTATACACTGGTCATGCGTCTGTTGTCATTGTTGCTATACACTGGTCATGCGTCTGTTGTCATTGTTGCTATATACCGACATGCGTCTGTTATACACTGGTCATGCGTCTGTTGTCATTGTTGCTATACACTGGTCATGCGTCTGTTGTCATTGTTGCTATACACTGGACATGCGTCTGTTGTCGTTGTTGTTGTCGTTGTTGCGACACTTGTTTGTTATTACGCTGTATTCCTTGACGTCAAAGTAAACATATATTTGTTTTAAGTGTAGTTTTATTCAGATGCATTGTGTCGCTTGTTGAAACGGAATATGTTCATTACTAATATGAGATTACTGACTCTCTCTCTCTCTCTCTCTCTCTCTCTCTCTCTCTCTCTCTATCGAGCAGGAATGGCTGGAATGGTGACCAAACCTTTCATTCTTAATTACTGACCGGTTCCCGACATAAAATGACGCACTTGAGAGAGAGAGAGATTATCAGGAACTGACAGTATTGTATAATTTAATGAGCGTTACTTTCTTTTTCGACAATTTACCTGTATATATATATATATATATATATATATATATATATATATATATATATATATATATATATATATAAATTATGTACATATATGTATATGTATATATATATATATATATATATATATATATATATATATATATATATATATATGTGTATATATATGTATTTATACATATATATATTATATATATATATATATATATATATATATATATATATATATATATATATATATATATATATATATATATATATATATATATATATATTTAGAGAGAGAGAGAGAGAGTCTTACATTCAGTATATACTGTATATGGTTTGAACCAAGACTTGTTTCAAGTAGAAATTAAAAATATTGAAAACAATATTAGTCTTGTTTTCAGAATAGACTTGCACGAATTGCCATGTGGAAATTCGTCAAGACTTACCGCAAGTCTGAAGAAAAGTCTTCTTCCTCTCGCCTGAAGGCTGAACAAGTCTCACAAGTCTCGAGGCCAGAACCCTCGAAGAGGCAATACTCATGGCCACAGCCCTCGACGAGGCAATAAAACCCTAAAATATTTCGTAAAAGCTTTCGACATCAAGGACTTCTCGAAGACTCAGGTTGTTTTTATTTCTTTTAGTGTGGTTCAAGCCAAGCATATTGGAGGTAGGACTCTCTCTCTCTCTCTCTCTCTCTCTCTCTCTCTCTGATGTACAGGACGTTGAGTGTGAATAATTTTAATATTTTTCAATATCTTCTTAAGACTAGTATTAGTCACAACCAAAATACTGAAGGTAAGACTCTCTCTCTCTCTCTCTCTCTCTCTCTCTCTCTCTCTCTCTCTCTCTCTCTCTCTCTCTCTCTCAGGAATTACTGGAATGGTGACCAAACCTTTTCTTAATTACGGGCCGGTTCCTTACATAAAATGGTGCAATTAAGACACAGAGAGAGAGAGAGAGAGAGAGAGAGAGAGAGAGAGAGAGAGAGAGAGAGAGAGAGAGAGAGAGAGAGAGAAGCAGGATTAGTCAGTAATACCATAGTGAAAGAAGATATGTTCCCTTGAGAGAGAGAGAGAGAGAGAGAGAGAGAGAGAGAGAGAGAGAGAACGTTGCTCGCATGCACGCACGCGTGCCTGCAAAAGCAGCATTGCTCTTTCGTTTACTTGCTCTCTCTCTCTCTCTCTCTCTCTCTCTCTCTCTCTCTCTCTCTCTCTCTCTCTCTCTCTCTGGGTGTATTGGTATGAGTCCTTGAGCTGTCATGTACTGAAGTTTTGTCCAGTTCCGAAATCTTAACTTCTTGAAGTGAAATCCCAGATGTTGTTTTCGGGCTTTCAAGGACGCCCAGTGGCCTTTCTGATTTTGTGAAATGTTATTTCTTGTTATTTTTTTTATCTTAGCATATTTGTTTGTGATTTTGTGAAATTTTTTTCGTTATTTTTTATCTTAGTATATTTGGTTGTGATTTTGTGAAATGTTATTTCTTGTTATTTTTTTTTATCTTAGTATATTTGTCTGTGATTTTGTGAAATGTTATTTTTTGTTATTTTTTTATTAGTATATTTTTTGTGATATTGTGATGTGTTGTTTTTTGCTATATTTTGTTTTATCTTAGTATATTTGTCTGTGATTTTGTGAAACGTTTTTGTTATTTTTTTAATTATACATTTCTTTATTCTTATATTAAATTATTACAGTTATAGCTTCATTTCGTTAGTTATTAATTGTCACTAAAAGAAAGTTCTTCGAGATGTGAACGCTTGTGATTTTATGAAGTGCTATTTTTTGTTACTTTTGTCATAATATGTTTATTTATCGTTATATCAAATAATTACAATTATAACTTCATGTTATTCGTTATTAAATGCCATTTAAAAGTGTTCTTCGAGCTGGTGAGGTTATTGAAAGAACATTTTAATCTTAAGTTATTTGTTTATTCTTTTTTAATCTTTCGCTCAGTTTGTTTATTTTTATATTGATTACGTCATCTTCCAATAGTTTTAGTTTTCTGTAAAAGAAAACTATTGAGATCGCTGTTTCTATGTCCGTCCGCGCTTTTTTCTATCCGCACTTTTCCTGTCCGCACTTTTTCTGTCCGCACTTTTTTTGTCCGCACTTTTTTTTCCTCACTTTTTCAGTCCTCCCTCAGATCTTAAAAACTACTGAGGCTAGAGGGCTGCAAATTGGTATATAGATCATCCACCCTCCAATCATCAAACATACCAAATTGCAGCTCTCTATCCTCAGTAGTTTTTTATTTTATTTAAGATTAAAATTAGCCATGATCGTGCGTCTGGCACCGCTATAGGTGCCAAGAACACAGGCTACCACCGGGCCGTGGCTGAAAGTTCATGAGCTGCGGCTGGGAGTTTCATGGGCCGTGACTGAGAATTTCATACAGTATTATACGCTATACAGAAAACTCGATTGCGCTGAAGAAACTTCGGCGCATTTTTCATTTGTTTCTTTATGGTGATAAGGTTAGGTACGTTCAAGCGTTTATGAGGCTTTTAATCTTGGCTGAGAAAATGTTTAGTGGAGTTTTAATTTTGCTCGAGTAGAAATTCTAACGTTGCCTGGTTGTTTTTACGTATATATCCCTGTTTAAATGTGTATATATAGGCTTTTTTCATTTGATTTATTAGTTTCTATATCTGCGTGAATTTTAATATAAAATCTTTCTCTTGGCCCGAACATTTTATTATTATTTTGTGCAATATTTTTATGAAAATAATGGCATTTTTTTTGGCCAGTTGTATAATAATAATAATAATAATAATAATAATAATAATAATAATAATATTATTAATTATTATTGAACGTTAGCTTTTTTGTATAGATGGCTTTAACTTATATAAGATTTTCTCTCTCTCTCTCTCTCTCTCTCTCTCAGTGCTTTGCTGACTTGTATTTCATTAGGAATTTCCTGTCTCTCTCTCTCTCTCTCTCTCTCTCTCTCTCTCCTTTTGTCTTTTTGTTCATGCATGTTAGCAGTCTCTCTCTCTCTCTCTCTCTCTCTCTCTCTCTCTCTCAGACACGCACGCACAGAGTTTCCTCAGGAAATACCGTAGTCCATGAGACATTGGCAGCTTGCAGCCAAACACTAACTTTTTTTTTTTTTGTAACCTACGTGTCTTTTAATATATCTCGGGATTGGTTATGGTCACCTTTAGTTCGGGATTGGTTAGAGTCATCTATAGTCTTGGAATGGTTACAGTCATCTGTAGTTTTGGATTGGTAACTGTTATTTATAGTTTTGGATTGGTTACAGTCATCTGTAGTTCTGGATTGGTTACAGTCATCTATTGTTTTGGGTTAGTAACAGTAATCTATAGGTTTGGATTGTTTACAGTCATTTATAGTTTTGGATTGGTTACAGTCATCTATAGTTCGGGATTGTTTACAGTCATCTATAGTTTTGGATTGGTTACAATCATCTATATGTTGGAATGTTTACAGTCATCTATAGTTCTGGACTAGTTACAGTCATCTATAGTTCGGGATTGGTTACAGTTATCTGTAGTTCGGGATTGGTTACAGTCATCTATAGTCCGGGATTGGTTATAAGAATTAAATGGGAATCAAAGATAAGAAAGACTGACTCCCGTAGGGGGTTAGTGCCATCAGTGCACCTCACGCGTTGCACTGTAGGCATTACTTCATACGGTTTTTTGCAATATCCCTTCCTTTGGCCCCTAGCTGCAGCCTCTTTCGTTCTTTTACTGTACCTCCATCTTACTTTCCTCGACCCTCTCCGAACAATTGTTTCAAAATTATTTCCAGTACTGAATGACCTTATCCTAGGTCCCAGCGCTTGGCCTTTGGTCTGAATTTTATATTCCAGTTTTTCCATCGTACTCTCTACCCTTTCCTAACAATTGTTTCCTAGTGCAACTGCAAAAGGCTTTCTTCCTGTTACACCTTTAATGAAACCTCTTTTCTCTCAATTCCCCTTTCAGCGCTGAATGACCTCATCGTAAGTCCCACCTGCGCTCGGCCTTTGGCCTAAATTCCACCTTCCAGTTCAGAGAAAACAATACTGATTGGAAATGCGTAGGCCAAAATCCTTATTGAAACTTGGGAACACTGGGTGATATTTTACAGTGACAGAAGCAGATGTAGATGGGTAATCTACTGTGACAATAACCCATACAAATGCAGAACCAATTGTAGATGGGTAATCTACTGTGACAATAATCACTACAAAGGCAGAACCAGATGTAGATGGTTGGTAGGTAATCTACTCTGACAAAAACCCATACTAAGGCATATCCAAAAGTAGATGGGTAATCTGCTCTGACAATAACCCATACAAAGGCAGAACCAAATGTAGATGGGTAATCTACTCTGACAATAACCACTATAAAGGCAGAACCAGATGTAGATGGTAGGTAGGTAACCTACTCTGACAAAAACCCATACTAAGGCATATCCAAATGTAGATTGTAGATGAGTAATCTGCTCTGACAATAACCCATACAAATGCAGAACCAAATGTAGATGGGTAATCTACTCTGCCAATAACCCATACAAAGGCAGAACCAGATGTAGATGGTAGGTAGGTAATCTACTCTGGCAAAAACCCATACTAAGGCATATCCAAATGTAGATGGTAGATGGGTAATCTGCTCTGACAATAACTCATACAAATGCAGAACCAAATGTAGATGGGTAATCTGATCTGACAATAACCACTACAAAGGCAGAACCAGATGTAGATGGTAGGTGGGTAATCTACTCTGACAGTAACCCATACAAAGGCTTATCCAGATGTAGATGGTAGAGGGGTAATCTACTCTGACAAAAATCCATTCAAAGGCATATCCAGATGTAGATGGTAGGTGAGTGACCTACCCTGACAAAAACCCCACAAAGGCAGAACCAGGTGTAGATGGGTAATCTACTCTGACAACAACCACTACAAGGGCAGAACCAGATGTAGATGGTAGGTAGGTAATCTACTCTGACAATAACCCATACAAAGGCCTATCCAGATGTAGATGGTAGATGGGTAATCTACTCTGACAAAAACCCATACAAAGGCAGAACAAGGTGTAGATGGGTAATTTACTCTGACAGAAACCCGTGCAAAGGCAGGTCCAGATGTAGATGGTAGACAGGTAATCTATTTGACAAAAACCCATACAAAGGCAGAACCAGATGTAGATGGGTAATCTGCTCTGACGAAATCTCAACCTATTCTCTATTGAGTTCCATCTACACAATTCGATAAGTTTTGATGAATGACCCTAAACGAATTATTCATCATCCTTGATTGCAGTGATGACGCAGCATCTTTCTAGGGGAGGAGAGAGAGAGAGAGAGAGAGAGAGAGAGAGAGAGATGATGATGAGTGTGTGATGATGTAACGACCGGATGAGGGCTGGGGAATCCATTCTCTCTCTCTCTCTCTCTCTCTCTCTCTCAAATCATGTGGGAGAATTATTTGTCCCGTCGTGGCTATAGGCATTATCTGACCTCTCTCTCTCTCTCTCTCTCTCTCTCTCTCTCTCTCTCTCTCTCTCTCTCTCTCTCTCTCTCTACTTTGCAAAGACGGAGAAAGACGACCCCTCTCTCCCCTCTCAACTCTATTTAAAGGATTCTCTCTCTCTCTCTCTCTCT
>NC_089767.1:32092008-32097008 GCF_040412425.1 Macrobrachium rosenbergii
AGTCCATTTGTCTTTATTTATTAATTAATTACCTTATTTATTTATTTTTATTTTATTCTTATGCCTTCGTTGTGCTTTTGACAATGCACGAACAAGCAAGCAAGCACGCAGCTGCCCGCATGCTGTTGCTTTCTTGCCTGTTAACTCGGGTCTTCAGATCGGCAGAAGTGTTCCTCTGTCATGGGCAATTTGCATAAATTAAGCAAGAATCACTCTCTCTCTCTCTCTCTCTCTCTCTCTCTCTCTCTCTCTCTCTCTCTCTCTCTCTCTCTCTCAGTTGTTTTAGGCTAAGCTAGCCGTGTGCTAGCACGGGCTCTTGCTGTAGGGTAGTCCATAAATGCTCTCTCAATAAAGACAGCATTTGCTCTCTCTCTCTCTCTCTCTCTCTCTCTCTCTCTCTCTCTCTCTCTCTCTCTCTCTCTCTCTCTCTCTCTCACAGTTGTTTTAGGTTAAGCCAGCCTTGTGCTAGCACGGTTCCTTGCTGTGGGGTAGCCCACAAATGCTCTCTCTCTATAAAGATAGCATTTGTACTCTCTCTCTCTCTCTCTCTCTCTCTCTCTCTCTCTCTCTCTCTCTCTCTCTCTCTCTCTCTCTCTGGCACAGTAATTGTTGTATAGTCTTATTGTTTATGAAACATTTACGGAAGTTAGAACCTACATATTCCTGTTTACTTATGTTGTGGAAGTCATTGTTTCTCCGTACAATACATATTTTGTGTTATTCTCTGTAGAATGCGTATTTGGTGTTAATCTTTGTACGAGTCGTATTCTTGTTATTCCTCTGTAAAATGCATAGTTGGTGTCAATCTCTGTAGAATTCGTATTTTTGTTATTCCTCTGTAAAATGCGTATTTTGTATTACGTATAATGACGTCATCTTGACAATCTACAAAGAATCGGCCACTTATAATATGGACACGAAAATCACAATTAAATCAAGTCCTTGTTTGCTGACGCATCTTTTAAGGACTTTAATCTAATTCTCAGAACTCTAGGATATAAAATCATCAATTTTTTTTGTATTTTATAACTTTTTATATTGATGGAAAAACGCTTCGTCGAAATACCGTTATATAAATCAGACTCTCTCTCTCTCTCTCTCTCTCTCTCTCTCTCTCTCTCTCTCTCTCTCTCTCTCTCTCTCTCTCTCTCTCCAGAAAGTATTGGTTCTCTCTCCAGAAAGTATTGGTTCTCTCTCACTCTCTCTACAAAAAACATTGGTTCTTTCTCTCTCTCTGCAGAAAGTATCTCTCTTCTCTCTAAAGACAGCATTTCTCTCTCTCTCTCTCTCTCTCTCTCTCTCTCTCTCTCTCTCTCTCTCTCTCTCTCTTGTTTATCTAGAATGTATTAACAGGGTATGGGCTAGGCCTCCTGTGGACTCTAGAATTTACTCTTGATCTAATAAGGGTCAATCTTTCATAAGGTTTACTGTTGAAATCACCCCAATTTATTTGTTTATTTCTTTATTTATTTATCTGGAATGTGTTACCCTCGTCATCAGGGTATAAGTAGGCCTCCACTGGCCTGTAGGAATAACTCTGGATAAAATAAGGGTCAATCTTTCATAAGGTTTAGTGTTGGAATCACTTTTGCGACCCAAAACACTAGCCTGGTCAGAGTGGACTTCATGACGTATGAGGGTATTTCATCACTTGATGACGATGTAGCCTAAATTTTTCTCTTTGACGTCACCACCATCCTGTTCCTCCACTGGAGATGAATTGTGATGAATTGTGATGGATTGCGATGTCACTGGCTCACCACCAAACATCACGGTAATATCTTTCTGTATTTTCCATTACCTTCTGTTAACTCTTTCAAATGAGCACCATACTCTTTGGAAGCTTGAACTTCAAGTCAGTGGCCCCCTGTGGTGGGCTGTTCCATATGAATAGAGTTCATCTTCTTAATAATAATAATAATAATAATAATAATAATAATAATAATAATAATAATAATAATAATAAATGTATTGTAAATCGACTGGATTGCCTACAAGACAATTTGAAAATAAATCCAAACATTGAGACACTGTGGTCCACACCAGACTTCTTAATCCCGAGAGCACCTTGTCTTAATGATCCGTGCTGGCATAAGGCCTGATTCATTTAAAGCAAGCATCAGAGGCTGATAATTTTCATCCGTTGTAAGATGTATATTTTGTTCCTTTGAATTGTTTAGTTTTTTGTGTAAGTGTGGAAAAAAGATAATCTTTTCCTCCAAGCACTGTCTTCAAGCACAGTGTGCTTTCGTACAAGTTCCTGACCTTTGCCAAGGTCTCCTTCCTTCACCTTGACCTTTGCCAGTTTAAGTGACCTTGTTTTTTCGATACTTTTGTGTGTACATGTTTTTGACTCCCCCTCAATTATTATTATTATTATTATTATTATTATTATTATTATTATTATTATTATTATTATTATTAAAGCTTCTAAAGAATTTGGTGTTCATTAGAAAGAAGTAACAGAAAGTGAAGGGAAAGAGAGAAAAAAAGAATCGCCTATTCAAAAATAGAAAGTAAACTAACGAATTAATATGTAAATGGATGAAAATGCAAGGAAACTGTGTTTTATAAGTATGAAATATACCGTAGTCCCGTCTCTCCAATTCAGGAGGCGTATACCATTATGAGTTTTAATACTGATACATGAGAGAGAGAGAGAGAGAGAGAGAGAGAGAGAATAATATCAAATTGAAGGTAAAAATTGAAGGTTAAGTCAGTGTTCACCTCTTGAGAAGGAATACAAAGTTGTCTTTTGCAATTTATAGTCATTTAGAAGCCTTGCTTAGAAAACCACAATGTTTAGAGTGAAGGTAGTGCTTAGAAACTCAACCCCAATAGCCAGTTGTCACTTGACAGTATTACATAGAAAACTTCAAGATTTAGAGTCAAGATAGTGCTTAGAAACTAAACCCCAACAGTCAGTTGTCACTAGACAATATTGTTTAGAAAACTGAAAGTTTTAGAGTCAATGCCGTGCTTAGAAACTAGATCCCAATAGCCAATTGTCACTTGACAGTATTGCTGTGAAAACTGCAATGTTTAGAGTTAAGGCAGTGCTCAGAAACTAAACACCATTAATCAGTTGTCACTTAAAAGCATTGCTTAAAAAACCAAAATGTTTAGAAGGCTTTTAGGGTTTAGAAACTAAACTCCATTAACCACAAAAAAAAAACTTGGAATAAGTCTTGTCAACAAGAGAAAAAGAAATTGCTGGGTTTGTGCTTAGAAAAGAAACTAAACCCCTGATAGTCACCAAACTTAGGATAAGATTTTTAAACACCAGATAAAGATGTTGCTGGGTTTGTGCTTAGAAACTAAACTCCAATATCACCAAGCTTAGGCTAAGACTTGTCAACAAGAGATAAAGATATTGCTGGTTATGTGCTTAGAAACTAAACCCCCTTAATAGTCACCAAGTTTAGGATAAAACTTGCAAACACAGGTAAGAAATTGCTGGGTTTGTGCTTAGAAACTAACCCCTAATTGTCGCCAAGCTTAGGATAAGAAATTGCTGAGTTTGTGCTTAGAAACTAAACTTTATTAGCCACAAAGCTTGCGATAAGATTTTTGAACACCAGCTGAATAAATTGCTGGGTTTGTTCTAAGAAACCAAACCCCAAAAATTACCAAAGCTTAGGATAAGACTTGTAAACACTAGATAAAGATATTGCTGGGTTTGTGCTAAGAAACTAAACCCCAAGAGTTACCAAAGCTTAGGCACTAAACCCCAAGAGTTACCAAAGCTTAGGATAAGCCTTTTAAACACTAGGTGAAGATATTGCTGGGTTTGTGCTAAGAAACTTAACTCCAAAAGTTACCAAAGCTTAGGATAAGCCTTTTAAACACTAGATAAAGATATTGCTGGGTTTGTGCTAAGAAACTTAACTCCAAAAGTTACCAAAGCTTAGGCACTAAACCTTTTAAACACTAGATAAAGATATTGCTGGGTTTGTTAAAACTAAACCCCAAGAGTTACTGGGTTTGTGCTAAGAAACTAAACTCCAAGAGTTACCAAAGCTTAGGATAAGCCTTTTAAGCACTAGATAAAGATATTGCTGGGTTTGTGCCAGGAAGCTAAACCCCAAAAGTTACCAAAGCTTAGGATAAGACTTGTAAACACCAGATAAAGATATTGCTCGTAATTCTTTTAGTATAAACAATTTTTTAATAGCATAATCCACCTCCCATTAATCCCCACGAAATCCCACGACATTCTGACTCCTCAAATTCGGGGAGGAGGTTGGGGTGGGAGACCAGTCAGATTCTGTAGTGGAACGAAGTAAGTGGCCAGAAACTTTTTAATGGGTTTCGAATTCTGTCGTATCTTGTGATATATCTTTTTTATATATAGTTCGATTGGCTCTTTCTTCGGCCCAGGACGTGATCTTATTCATAAGTTTGGGAAGAGAGGGAGGTGAAGGAATTACAAATGAATGTGTGTGTGTGTGTGTGTGTGTGTGTGTGTTACTGTGTAGCTATATCATGTGTACTATGTGGCTATATATATGTTATATATAAATATATATTTTATATACATAATATATATATGTTTTATATATATGTACTTTATATATATGTATATATGTATATATATATATATATATAATATGTATTTATATATATGTATATTTATATATATATATATATATATATATATATATATATATATATATATATATATATATATATATTTATATAATACACACACATACATATACATATACATATATATAAAGTACACAAACACACAAACACACACACATATATACATATACAGTGTATGTTCAGTGTAGAATAATGGAAATTTTTGTAGACTCATTGTCTCGTATTGAACCATTTCTACATAGTATGCTTGTTTATACCATTTATACATTTATAAAACGCTTAGAAAAGAAGATTTATGCCACTGATACTTTTATGAAAGCTCTTAAAAATTAAGAGTTTCTAACCATTATACACATTTATACACAATTATACACATTTATACATTTATAAAC
>NC_089767.1:32102008-32107008 GCF_040412425.1 Macrobrachium rosenbergii
CTTCTCTCCTTTAACACCTCCCTTTGACATCCTTCAATTCCTTCCTTTCAACTCCTTTTGGACCAAATATTATCGTCTAATGGTTTGATTTATTTTTAAAATCCTAAAAAAAATCCTTTTCGGCATTTAGTAATCTTTCAGTACTATAATATCCTGTTTTCAAATCCTTGAGCAGTACTTTCAGTCCTTCAATTCCTTCCTTTCAACTCCTTTTGGACTGAAAAATATAATCAATACGCTGATTTATTTTTCAAATCCTGAAAAAAAAAATCCTTTTGGACATTAAATAATTTTTCAATCCCTTAATCCTTCCTTTCAAATCCTTTACCAGCACTTTCAATCCTTCAGTTCCTTTAAACTCCTTTTGGACCAAAAAATATCGTCCAACACGTTGATTTATAATAGAAATCCTAGAAAATCCTTTTGGGCACATTTAATAATCTTTCAATCCTTTAATTCCCTCCTTTCACATCCTTTAGCATCACTTTCAACCCTTCAACTCCTTCCTTACAACTCCTGTAGGACCACTTTTCAATTCCCAAAATTCTCGGATCCACAAGAGAGAGAGAGAGAGAGAGAGAGAGAGAGAGAGAGAGAGAGAGAGAGAGAGAGAGGAACCAAGTCAAATGTTTATATATATCGATTGGCGGTGTGCACTGACCGTAGAGTTTCCGACGTCCTTTCGTGTGGTTGGGGCGAAATGGCGGTTATCCTTCCTGTATCCTAGTGGATATCCTTTGAGGGTGTTGAGAGGGGAGAGAGTTTAACCTTTGACCAACATTATTATATATATATATATATATATATATATATATATATATATATATATATATATATATATATATATATATATAGTGTGTGTGTGTGTGTGTATATATATATGTGTGTGTATATATATGTATATATATATATATCTGTGTGTGTGTATGTATACATATATATATATACATATATATATATATATATATATATATAAGTAATATATATATATATTTATAAAAGAACAAAAACTCATACACACACACTTTCTTATGAAACTCTCTCTCTCTCTCTCTCTCTCTCTCTCTCTCTCTCTCTCTCTCTCTCTCTCTCTCTCTCTCTCTCTCTCTCTCTCTCCTTTTTTATGAAATGGAGATAAGGAATATGAGATCTTTTTGTGTGTGGAAAGATGGAAGGTGCAGAGTGGAAGGCTAAAGGCCCATGCTGGGTTGAGAGAGAGAGAGAGAGAGAGAGAGAGAGAGAGAGAGAGAGAGAGAGAGAGAGAGAGAGACGGGGTTAGGGGTGGGGTTAGGGGGCATATTTCAGAGTATTTCACTTAATGAAATTCTTTTGTCACCCTTAACAGGGTTTGCATGGATGGGGTGGAGGTGAGTGGGAGGGAGAGGAGAGGGAGGGAGTGGGAGGGGAGAAGGGGAGGGAGAGGGGAGGGAGTGGGAGGGGAGAAGGGGGGAGGGAGGGGAGGCTTTTGTAATGAAGATCAAAAGAACCATGCAATTAAGGATAATGGAAGAGATACCTTGGGGGCCCATTAAAAGTATTATTATTATTATTATTATTATTATTATTATTATTATTATTATTATTATTATTATTATTATTATTATTATTATTATTATTATCTTTCTCTTCATTGGTTATTCTTTTATGATTAAAATGATACGAATATCGTTCTGTTGTTATTATTTATATTTTAATATTATTATTATTATTATTATTATTATTATTATTATTATTATTATTATTATTATTGTTATTTTATTAGTATTATCCTTCTTTTATTATTATTGTTCTTATTATTATTATTATTATTATTATTATTATCTTTCTCTTCATTGGTGATTCTTTTATGATTGAAATTCTATTTCTATTGTTATTAATTTTAATATTATTAATATTATTATTGTTATTTTATTATATTGTCCTTCTCTTCTTTGTTCTTCTCTTATTATTATTATTATTATTATTATTATTATTATTATTATTATTATTATTGTTGTTGTTGTTGTTGTTAGTGAATTAATCCACAATGGTGTAGGTGTAAGTGCATATTAAAGATATATATACAAAACGTTTTGTATGTATATTTTAAATTTATATTTACACCTACATCATTGTGAATTTCTTCACTATTATTATTATTATTATTATTATTATTATTATTATTATTATTATTATTATTATTTCAATTAATATTGTCAACATAATGTTGCTTTCGTTATTAGTAATATTACCGTTGATATATATTTTTGTATCAAATTAAAATTAAGCCTTTTTTGGGTAAGACTTTGATTCCAAAAGGTAAGACTTTGATTCCAAAAACCAAGATTGATTCCAAAAAGTTAGATCTTGATTCCAAAAAGCAAGACTGATTCCAAAAAGTTAGATCTTGATCCCAAAAAATAAAGACTTTGATTCCCAAAAGTAAGACAGATTCTAAAAAGTAAGACTTTATAATTCCTAAAAGTAAAAATGACTGAGCCCAGAAAAGTAAGAATGATTCCAAACAGTAAGAATTTGATTCCAAAAAAGTAAGACTGATTCCAAAAAGTAAGACTTTGATCCCAAAAAGTAAGCCTTTGATTCCAAAAAGCTAGAGTGATTGTGAATAGCAAGACTTTGCGCCCAAAAAATAATTCTTTCATTCCTAAAAGTAAGACTCAGATTCCAAAAAGCAAGACTTTGATTCCAAAAAGTAAAACTTTAATTCCAAAAAGTAAGACTTTGATTCCAAAAAAGTGGAAATATAAATTACGACAATTATCCAAAAGGAATAAAACCTTTGCTTAAATGACCTTGAATGACCCCAAGGAAAAATGCATTGTCATGGGGCAATCTCTTTGCCATCTTCGCTTAAACGACCCTTTGACGTATTATGTGTCACTGACCTATTCCAAGGATTCCCATTTTATGTCACTGACCTGTTCCAAGGATTCCCATTTTATGTCACTGATCTGTTCCAAGGAATTTGGCATAGTCCTCTTTCTGGAACGGGTCAGTAGAATGTGTCACATAATTCAAGAGTCTTTATATGATTATTCTCTCTCTCTCTCTCTCTCTCTCTCTCTCTCTCTCTCTCTCTCTCTCTCTCTCTCTCTCTCTCTCTCTGGAAAAGATGCTTTATTCCATCTCCGTACTGAAATAAATAAACTTTTGTCTCTTGTATATATGCAAATGCCTTTGTAGGCCCCTATAGGCCTACGGGCGTCAGGGATCATTTGCATAGCCAAGAACAATTCCGTAGGCCTATGTATAAACGTTTATGAGTAATTATACGAATTCGTCCATTGAAAATATACGGATCTCAGTTGTGTAGGCCTATAAATATATAAGTAGTTATACAAATTCATCCACTAAAGATATACGGATCTTCGATATAAATGTTGTGTGTAGGCCTATAAACATTTCTTTATCTTTGAGTAGGCCTAAGTCTACAGGTTTGAGATAAAGTGTGCAGGTATATGGACATACATGTAAACAGGTTTGTGGTTAGTGGGTAATATATATATGAATCAAAGTCTTTAGGCTAATTTATAAGTAAATGGACAAATGTATAAAGTTACTGTTTATGTATGGCTCTATGGACAGATATATATGCCTATGGTACATGCATTATACGGACAGTATCATAGGACTAGGTACTTTAAAAAAAATTTATTGATGTTTATTCCTACCATCACTAAATGTATGACTTGTTTCCTGAAGAAATTAATTAAGATATATATAAAAGAAAGTTCATTTTTCTTAAATTTTTTTTCTTTGTAGAATCAATGCAACTTGGTGACCCAAATTTAAAAGTTTAATCATTATTATTATTATTATTATTATTATTATTATTATTATTATTATTATTATTATTATTATTATTATTATTAGTAGTAGTAGTAGTAGTAGTAGTAGTAGTAGTAGTAGTAGTAGTAGTAGTAGTATTAGTATTAGTATTAGTAGTAGTAGTAGTAGTAGTAGCATTTTTGGGCATGGAGAATTCGATAATAAGTGATATTTGTAAATATAAAAATGTTAGTCGTGTATAAATGACAAGAAGTCATTTATATATATATATATATATATATATATATATATATATATATATATATATATATATATATATATATATATATATATATATATATATATATATATATATATATATATATATATCTGTGTATGCTTACATAAATCCCTTCTGTATGTGAACATTACTATAATCCCTTTTAATCCTGTAACAGAAACTAAATATGAACTTAGACCACATATATCAGAACTAAAACACGCAATAAGCACAGCTTAGCTTACCTTAAATCCTATTTTTAATATAAAACTAATCTGATATCCACCACACACAGATATGAACCTGGCCCGACCTGCTCCCATTTTTTATCGACCTTCAAATTGCCTAATTTCCCAGAGGACCCCCATGGAATTTGAATTTCAGACCCGCGCTGGGACTGGGATCTAATATCTTAGCTGGGGAATCTACTCCAAGGATTTTATAATCATTGATTTAATTTTTATATATATATATATCTTTTTTTTTTTATTTGGAGGCCGGAGGGATGGGAGATTTAGATGATATTATTTGTGTCGAGATTCAAAGTCAGTTCGTTTTAATCCGAGGGATTTGTCTTCTAATATTTTTACTTACATTTTTATTTATTTATTTGTTTAATTATTTGTTAATTTGTCTGTTTGTCTAATAACTTATCTCCTCTTTCTGTATTTCCCATTACCTTCTGTTTACTTCTTTCGAATGAACACCGTAATATTCTTTGGAAGCTTGAATTTCAAGTCAGTGGCCCCTGTGGTGGGCTTGTTCCATATGAATAGGGTTATGTTCTGAATAATAATGATAATAATATTTTGCTCTTTACAAATCATCTAAGTGTTACATTCCCTTATTAATGCTTATTATAGAACAAAGGCGTCCATTTGCTGCGTTTACACTTCATTTTTCTTTTAAAAATCAACCTGTATCATTGTTTTCCATTTTTTCAGTTTTTTCG
>NC_089767.1:32112008-32167008 GCF_040412425.1 Macrobrachium rosenbergii
GTAACTGAGTCTTTTAGCATACAAGCGACAGTGGTATACTGTTATTAAGTGTATGATGGTGTATGAATTACTAAGTTAAAGTTATAAAGAATCTTGAGCAGTGTGGTGTACTGTTTTTAAGTGTATGTTTGTACGTATGTGCAAAAGTAGTGTGTGTTTGTGTCTGTGTAGATGTAAGTGTACATTAACAAATTAAGTTATTAAATTAAAGTGATAAAGAATACTAAGTTATTTCTGCCATGCTTGTTCAAAATACAGTAGTCCCGTCCATTTGTGTAAGATACAGACATGTTTTCATATCAAAACCCTAATTAATACGGACATTCCCTATATGGAAAAACATTTTCATATGGAGTCGTTTATAATGTACAAATATAACCTATAGTTACCTTTTTATTGACCACATTAAATGCAACGCCATCGAAGGTAGATTGGCTACGTGTTTTTTTTTAGACGAGTCACAGAATATGTCCCCATGTGCGCAGGCGCAGTTCTCATGGACGGATGTGTTCATTAGACAGACTTAATAGTGTGGTTTCTCTCTCTCTCTCTCTCTGTGTTTGACAAATACGATGTTTAGGTAAGATTCTAGTAACAATAAGGCTCCATTTCTTGCAGAACGACGACCTCTCTCTCTCTCTCTCTCTCTCTCTCTCTCTCTCTCTCTCTCTCTCTCTCTCTCTCTCTCTCTCAGGAACAAATACAATGCTTATATGTAAGATCCCAGTGATATTAAGGCTTATATATCCGTTAAGCAAATTAATCTTTTAGCGTGTCAGAAACATAGAGAGCTTTACTTCCAGGTCAGGAGGTCAGGTCAGGTCATGAGAAATGCTATTATCTTTGTAGTGTCGCTAAAGTTAAGTTTTACCCCAAAACCATATGTAAATAAGACCTATTTTGAGAATGCCCAGCAAAAAAAAAAAAAAGGAAGTTTTAACAAAACAACACGATTGTGCAACTGTAACAATTAAAGTTGAGTTTATCTTGATGAAATAAGTAGTTAAAATACAGTACTGTATTTTAATGATTTTCTTATACATTGTGTCATTCAGCCTGTATCCTGCAGTAACATTACAGACTGCAGAACACAGGCTGAATAGACACAATGTTTTAGAAAGGAATTACAATCAGTTAAAATAAAATACTGTATTTTAACTGCTTATTTCATCAACCTAAGCTTAACTTTGTTGACTTCAGTTGCATAATTATGTTGTTTGGTTAAAACCACCTTTTTACTGCGCATGCGCAGTCTTAAAACAGGGTTTTAAGAATATCTAAAAGCATATGTAAATATATATATGCTTTTAGGATATTCTTAAAACGGGGTTTTAAGAGTATCCTAAAAGCATATGTAAATATGCTTTTATATTGCTTTTAAGAATATCCTAAAAAGCTCAATCATATGCTTTTAGGATTTCTTGAAATGAATATCCTAAAAGTATTTTGTAACTAATCATATGCTTTTAGGATATTCTTGAAATGGGGTTTTAAAAATACCCTAAAAGCATATGTAAATAATCATATGCTTTTAGAATATTCTTGAAACAGGGTTTTGAAAATATGCTAAGAGGATATGTAAATAATCATATGCTTTTAAGATATTCTTTAAAACAGGCCTTAAAACAGGGTTATAAAAATATGCTAAAAGGATATGTAAATAATCTTGTGCTTTTAGGATAAAATAAACATATGCTTTTAGGATATTCTTAAAACAGGTTTTTAAGAATAACCTAAAAGCATACGTCAACAAATGCTTTTAGGATAAAACTTGTCAGTGACACTACCAAGACAACAGCGGTTCTGATGTTTTAATTTATTGATTTAATTCGTTAATCTAATTAGCTGAAAGTAAACTTTCCTACTGAAGTGAAAGTGTAAACACAGGGACCTACACAAACATACACAAACACACATTACTCATGCACATACAAACATACACTTAATGACAGTATTTCCTCTCCTCTTCTTTCTGTATCCCTTTACCTCCTCTTACTTCTTATTGAACACCATATGCTTGAATTTCAAGTTAATGAACCCTTGTTTGTTCCATATGAATAGGGTTCATCTTCTGAATTAATAATAATAATAATAATAATAATAATAATAATAATAATAATAATAATAATAATAATAATAATATTCTTTGGAAGCTTGAATTTCAAGTCAATGGTTTATTCTATATGAATAGGGTTCATCTTCTGAATAATAATAATAATAATAATAATAATAATAATAATAATAATAATAATAATAATCTTTTGGAAGCTTGAATTTCAAGTCAGTGAACCCTGCTTATTCCATATGAATAGGGTTCATCTGAATAATAATAATAATAATAATAATAATAATAATAATAATAATAATAATAATAATAATAATAAATAATAATAATAATTCTTTGGAAGCTTGAATTTCAAGTCAGTGGCTTATTCTATATGAATAGGGTTCATCTGAATAATAATAATAATAATAATAATAATAATAATAATAATAATAATAATAATAATAATAATACCACACTGCTCAGGGTTCTTCAGTGTTTTAACTTAGTCACTTAATTTGGTGATCTCATGAACGGAGTGTAAGCTCCCCTCTGAATTTTACTTGCAGTTCCCATCTGAGATGTATTTTTGGTTCATTCTGGGTCAGTGACCTAATTGACCTTTGAAGTTGTGACCCCAGGCTAACAAACAGCAGGAAAAATGATTATTATTATTATTATTATTATTATTATTATTATTATTATTATTATTATTATTATTATTACACATCGTTATAATTAGTTCAAATTATATTTTTGCATTAGATTAATGAAGAAATGTTTGTGGTCTTATTTAAATCAAGTGTCATTATTAATATATATTTTTATAAATATATTTGTTAATAAATAATATATTTAGTAATATAAATACATATACTAATAAATAAATATTTATTTATTAATAAACAGCAATTACTGTTTGAGATTATATTTTTGCATTAGGTTAATAAATAAATGTTTGGGGTCTTATTAAAATCAAATATCACATTAATAAATATATTAATAAAGAAATATATTTCTTAATAATTAAATGTATTTATCAGTGAATAATCATATTTATTAATAAATATATCCAATGACCTTGACAGGCGTTAGAAAGAGCGAGGGAGAAAGGGCGCCGCCTTTGGGAAGCTGCTTACCCTTCGGAACCCTGGGACCTCCCCCTGGACGACTACCCAGGCGACCCGACCCCCTCGGAGATCAAAGACGCCGTTAGGAAATCGGACGACGACGACGACGACGACGATACGTCATCGATGACGTCAGAAGCAGCCGAGAATATGACGTCACTCGTGACGTCACAGGTTACCCCAGGGCTCAAGATTCAGACCCGGATTTCTTACGATCTCAGATCTGCCGTGGAGAGACAGAGCGCGTTCTTCTATCAGGTTAGTTTTTTAAAGTCTCTCTCTCTCTCTCTCTCTCTCTCTCTCTCTCTCTCTCTCTCTCTCTCTCTCTCTCTCTCCTTTTCTTTTTTACTTAAATCTGAAAGATATTAATTTGATCTTTCCAGTAATATGGTTCTTGAGCGCTGTGAAGATTTGGTCTGAAGAATCTAAATTTTACTTTGGAAATTTTTCGAAGTCTTTGAAAAACCTCACAATTTTTTAACATCTGTTTGAAAATCCTTAAGATTTTTCAAGATCTGTCTGAAAATCCTTAAGATTTTTCAAAGTCTGTCTGAAAATCCTTAAGATTTTTCGGGGTCCGTCTGAAAATCCTTAAAATTTTTAAGGTATATAATATCTTAAATTCCTTCAAATCTTTTAAGGTCCGTATGGAAATCCTTCAGAATTTTTAAGGTCTTTCTGAAAATCCTTGAAACTGTTTAATGTCTACCTGAAAATCTTCAAAGTTTTTTAAGGTATCTGAAAATCCTTGAAAAATTTTAAGGTCTATCTGAAAATCCTTAAAAAATTTTAAGGTCTATCTGAAAATCCTTAAACTTTTTAAAGTGTCTGAAAATCCTTAAAAATGTTTAAGGTCTGTCTGAAAATCCTTAAAATTTTGAATGTCTTGGAAAATCCTTAACCTTTGGCCTTGAAACCACAGAAAATGCTGGAGACCTGACTTGAAAAATCATGACGAAATTAATTTAATAAGCTTTAATTTAATAAACCTGAAAATCCTTAAACTTTGACCTTGAAACCACAGAAAATGCTGGAGACCTGACTTGAAAAATCATGAAGAAATTAATTTAACAATCTTTAATTCAGTAAGCCTTGAAATTTCCCTACTTCTAAGGCATGACTCTTCTCTGATTCTTGGGACACCCTACACAGGTCTCGCTGCCTCACTATCGAACCAAGGGCTTCCTGCGCTACAGTGAGAAACGGTACAGACAGTTCCTGGCTCTGAAGAGAGCCCACCCTGACAAGTTCCTGGTTCCCTGTTACGACATGGACATTATGTGGCATACTCACCAGGTAAGCTAGAAAGTTTACACCAGGTAAGTTCGAGAGAGTACTCCGGGTAAGCAACAAGGAATTTACACCAGGTAGGCAAGAGGGAATTTACACCAAATTTACACCAGGTAGGCAGGAGAAAGTTTACACCAGATTTACACCAGATTTACACCAGGTAAGCAAGAGGGAATTTACACCAGATTTACACCATATAAGCAAGAGGAAGTTTTATTCAGACCTTTGCAACGACACTCTAAAACTGACTACAGATCTCAGGGATCTCAGGGAATATCAAGAAAATGTGTCAGTTTAGGGACCTTAGTGTGTGCTCTTCCACCGGTTTTGGTAATTAGGAAGTAGTTTTAGTGTCATGACACCTGTTTTGACAGGCAGGAAGTACCTAGTTTAATCAGACATTCAGACAGTTGCAAAGACCCTCTGAAACTGACACCTGTTTTTGACAGAAATGAAATAGTTTAATCAAACTTTAACACTCTGAAACTGTTTTTTGACAGGTAAAATGCTAGTTTAATCAAACTGTTGCAAACTCTGAAACTGCACACTGTTTTTGACAGGTAGGAAATGCATAGTTTATTCAGACTGACTTGACGCACCTGTTTTTGACGGGTAGGAAACGCAAAAAAAAAAAAAAAGTATACCTTAATTTTACCAGACCACTGAGCTGAATAACAGCTCTCCTAGGGCTGGCCCAAAGGATTAGACTTAATTTACGTGGCTAAGAACCAGTTGGTTACCTAGCAACGGGACCTACAGCTTATTGTGGAATCTGAACCACATTATAGCGAGAAATGAATTTCTATCACCAGAAATAAATTCCTCTAATTCTTTATTGGCCGGTCGGAGAACTGAACTCGGGCCTAGCGAGTGCTTGCCGACAGCTCTACTGACTCTCCCAACGAAGAACTAAATTACTAGACTGTTGCAAAGACTCTGAAACTGACACACCTGTTTTTGACAGATAGGAAGTGCATAGTTTAATCAAACTGTTGCAAAGACTCTCTGAAACTGACACCTGTTTTTGACAGGTAGGAAATGCGTAGTTTAATGAGACAGTTGCCCACTCTCTGAAGCTGACACAACTATTTTTGACAGGTAGGAAATGGGTAGTTTAATCAGACTGTTGCAAAGACTCTGAAACTGACACACCTGTTTTTGACAGGTAGGAAATGGATAGTTTAATCAGACTGTTGCAAAGGAACTCTAAAACTAACACACCTGGTTTTGACAGTTAGGAATACGTAGTTTAATCAGACTGTTGCAAAGACACTCTAAAACTTGACTACAGATCTCAGGGAATGTCTCGAAAATATGTCAGTTATGGGAGCTTCACCGTCCCAGCTTCTTCGAGGTAGAGTTTCCTCCAGTTTTGTTCCCGTATCGTACGAGGTGTAGACGACTATTAGAGGCCTGAGATAGTAGTGTCCGTATTGTACCCAAACTGTACAAAATTTAGACTTCAAATAAGTTGAAATTTTACATCTTGTGAGGTATTTTCGAGAGAGAGAGAGAGAGAGAGAGGTAATATTTATAATGTGATCATGAAAGATAGAGAGAAAGAAATAATATATTGTAAGTATGATAGATATAGAGAAAGGAGTAATATTTATATTGTGATCATGAGAGAGAGAGAGAGAGAGAGAGAGAGAGAGAGAGAGAGAGAGAGAGAGAGAGAGAGAGAGAGAGAATATATTAGCCAGTATTATAAGAGGGTATTGAACCATATCTGTCAGACGGGTTAAAAGTGGCAAGAGGGGAAAAATATGATAAAGATATAACGCCTAAAATGTCGAGAGAGAGAGAGAGAGAGAGACTATGAAACCTTATATCCTAAAGTACGATACCTTGTCTTTCATATCTGACAGAGACAGAAGAAAAAAAGTCTTTCTTTTTCATAATCTTGAGAGAGAGAGAGAGAGAGAGAGAGAGAGAGAGAGAGAGAGAGAGAGAGAGAGAGAGAGAGATTCATGACCTTGTTGGAGGCCCTCAACTTTTGGTAGCTTGACTTGCATCTCAGTTCTCCTTTGGTCGAGAGCCAATGAAATGCTTCGGAATCACTGGAGCAAAAGAAGAAGATGAAGAAGAAAACGAAGAAGAAGAAGAAGAGGAGGAGGAGGAGGACGAGGAGGAGGACGAGGACGAGGACGAGGAGGTGGTGAAGGAGAACAAGAAGACGAAGAAGAAGAAGAAGAAGAAGAAGAAGAGGAGGAGGAGGAATAAAATAAAAAGGAATCGGATTGAACACAAGAGAAGAAGAAGAAGAAGAAGAAGAAGAAGAAGAAGAAGAAGAAGAAGAAGAAGAGGAGGAGGAGGAGGAGGAGGAGGAGGAGGAGGAGGAGGAGGAGGAGGAGGAGGAGGAGGAGGAGGAGGAATAAAATAAAAAGGAATCGGATTGAACACAAGAGAAGAAGAAGAAGAAGAAAAAGAAAGAAGAAGAAGAAGAAGAAGGAGGAGGAGGAGGAGGAATCACTGGAGCAAAAGAAGAAGAAGAAGAAGAAAAATAATATAAAAAGTTATAAGGTTGAACTCAAGAGGAACAACATATTGAAAGTATTTGAATGAAATAATCAAATAGAAATATGAATATAAATAACGAAAGATGGAGACACTAGGCAATAAATCATAATTAGAAATGAGAATAAAAGACAACAGATGATAAAACAGGAGACAGTGCGCGAAGAGTGTAAAGCAACGACAGAAGAAGAGAGGAAAGGTAGAGAGAATGATGACTGTGAATAGGTAAGAAATGGAGCGAATAAATGATAGTGAAAAATAATTAAAGAGAATGCTAACGAAAAATAAGGAAGAAATGGATAGTAATAAGGAGATGAGTAATAAAGGAACGTGAGGAAAGGGGTTCAGAATCCCTCTCCCCTCCCCCCCAAAAAAAGTTGGCAGGGGGTGTTTTGAACTTAATGAAACGATGATAAACAGTGAAGTGAAAAGTAGGAATATTCTCTAAATGAAAAGATAGACTTGAAAAGTAAATGGTATATTAAAGTGGAAGATATTAGAGAGAGAGAGAGAGAGAGAGAGAGAGAGAGAGAGAGAGAGAGAGAGAGAGAGAGAGAGGGAGAATGTGTTAAATTGAAAAAGGGGGATATGGGTTAGATAAAAATAACATTGACGGTTGAAAAGTGTAAATAGTAGATTAAAGAGAGAGAGAGTTAAATTGAAATAGGGTAATTTTCCTTCAAGAAACGTCATTGACCATCGAAAAGCGTAAACGTTAAAGTGGAAGATATTAAAGCGAGAGAGAGAGAGAGAGAGAGAAAACGAACCTTTCGAAAGAGGCTGTTAAATCTCCAAGACACTTTTACAACGGAATGAAGGAAAAGTGATATAACAAAATACGGAACTAGAAAGCCACAGAAAAAAAGTGAAAGTAAAAGAAAGTAAAGAAAGTCAAAAAGAAAGGAGGAAAGAGGAGAAGAAGAAGGAAACGTGATACAATAAAGGAACTGGAAAGAAACAAAGAACCGTAAAGTAAAACAAAGTAAAGAATGAAAGTAAAAAAGAAAGTGAAAAAAAGAAAGGAGGAAAGAGAAAGCTCTGCAGAGGAAAGAAACGACGAAAACGGGAAGATGCAGCCGAATACGGCTGTTCCAGGAACCGGAAGGAGAGGAACTATATATAAGCAGACGATGATGGAGGACAGGAAACGTCCCTTAAGAATTCAGGAAGGGAGAGAGAGAGAGAGAGAGAGAGAGAGAGAGAGAGAGAGAGAGAGAGAGAATATTCAATGGAGGGGATTTTAGGGATAAGAGAGAGAGAGAGAGAGAATATTCAATGGAGGGGATTTGAGGGATAAGAGAGAGAGAGAGAGAATGAATCAAATGGAGGGAGCTTGGAAGAGAGAGAGAGAATTAATTAAATAGAGGGAATTTGGAGAGAGAGACAGAGAGAGTTAGTTAATGAATTTAGTGGAGGGAATTGAAGGAATAATGAGGGAGAAAACTGGAAGAGAGAGAGAGAGAGAGAGATGGAGAACTGGAGGAATAACAGAGAGAGAGAGAGAGAATTCGATGGAGGGAACTGGAGGAATAACAGGAGAGAGAGAGAGAGAGAGAGAGAGTAATGGATGGATGTCTCCCAAAAGACAGTAAAAAAAACAATCATTTATTTTGTGTCCAAAGAAAGAATTGTATAGCCATAGAATTCAGTAGATATTCAATCAAGTGGTTATACTTACAATTAAAATACTTTACAATATACGTCACTTAGATGGAAGAAACTACAATTAAAATACTTAAAATATACGTCACTTAAGTGGAAGGAACTACAATTAAAATACAATATACGTCACTTAGGTGGAAGAAACTACAATTAAAATACTTAAAATATACGTCACTTAAGTGGAAGGAACTACAATTAAAATACAATATACGTCACTCAGGTGGAAGAAACTACAATTAAAATACTTAAAATATACGTCACTTAAGTGGAAGAAATTACGATTAAGATACAATATACGTTACTTAAGTAGAAGAATCTACAATTAAATTACAATATACATCACTTAAGTGTTTGCAACTTAACCACCCAAACTTATGACTTAAGATCTCATAAAAAATCAATAACATAACAGTTAAGGAGACTTGTGATTCTGCATGTCATCCTTTGCCCAGTAATGAATTATTATTAATTATTCTTGTGATTCCTCGTGATTATCAATTACCACGATCGTATAATCTGTGTTTGTTGAGCCATGTTTAACATTGTATGATAATTGCTTCTAATATTCGGAATTATTCAAGGGGACAAGTGATAATTATTGCTTATTGGCGAACATTGAGTGTGTTGTGTGTGTGTGTGTGTGTGTGTGTGTGTACGTGTGTTTGTGTCGTGAATGAGTATAGCTGAATAGCGTAAGATGTATTTTTGGTCATGTTACATAATTCATCTCTCTCTCTCTCTCTCTCTCTCTCTCTGTCTTTTTTGCTGATAACTCGTATATAAGAGCGGAAAAATATTGAAAAAACTATAGATAAGGAATTCAGCATTCTCTCTCTCTCTCTCTCTCTCTCTCTCTCTCTCTCTCTCTCTCTCTCTCTCTCTCTCTCTCTCTCTCTCTCTCGTGGTCTTTCTTGCTGATAATTCTTATATAAGAGCGGAAAAATAATTTTAAAAAACTATAGATAAGGAATTCAGCATTCTCTCTCTCTCTCTCTCTCTCTCTCTCTCTCTCTCTCTCTCTCTCTCTCTCTCTCTCTCTCTCTCTCATAGAGTCTTTCTTGCTGATAATTCTTATATTAGATAAAAATATCTTAAAGAGAGATAAGGATGACGGCATCTCTCTCTCTCTCTCTCTCTCTCTCTCTCTCTCTCTCTCTCTCTCTCTCTCTCTCTCTCTCTCATAGAGTCTTTCTTGCTGATAGTTCTTATATAAGATAAAAAATATTTTAAAGAGAGATAAGGAAGTCAGCATCTCTCTCTCTCTCTCTCTCTCTCTCTCTCTCTCTCTCTCTCTCTCTCTCTCTCTCTCTCTCTCTCTCTCTCTCATAGAGTCTTTCTTGCTGATAGTTCTTATATAAGATAAAAATATTTTAAAGAGAGATAAGGAAGTCAGCATCTCTCTCTCTCTCTCTCTCTCTCTCTCTCTCTCTCTCTCTCTCTCTCTCTCATAGAGTCTTTCTTGCTGATAGTTCTTATATAAGATAAAAAAATATTTTAAAGAGAGATAAGGAAGTCAGCATCTCTCTCTCTCTCTCTCTCTCTCTCTCTCTCTCTCTCTCTCTCTCTCTCTCTCTCTCTCTCTCTCGTGGTCTTTCTTGATAATAATTCTTATATAACAGGGAAAAATAATTTTAAAAACTATAGATACGGAATTCAGCTCTCTCTCTCTCTCTCTCTCTCTCTCTCTCTCTCTCTCTCTCTCTCTCTCTCTCTCTCTCTCTCTCTCATCGCTTTTCCTGCCCATATTTCTTATATAAGACCGGATATATAATTTTCAAAGGAGAGATAAGGAAACGATAAAACAGTTTTTAGACTCGTATGTGTTTCTCAGTCCTGCCCATTTTAGATCGAATTTTGATATTCTCGAAAATATATAATGGAAATAGTTAATTGAAATAGTCAACCGCCATTCAGAAAAGTTCGCCAAGACAGCGAATAGTCACAAGAAAAAGATAGAAAAAAAAAAGGAATAAAGATATGAATGGCTGAAATGAATACGAGAACTTTCCCCGTTTCTTTCTGGGTTAATTCCCAGCAAAGTATGATATTCCCACACACACACACACACACACACACACACACACACACACACACACACACACACACACACACACAGCAAGAGAGAGAGAGAGAGAGGCGGGGGGTGGCTGAAATGAATACGAGAACTGTCCCCTTCCCTCCCTGTTTGGGTTAAGAGCAAAGTATGATATCCTCAGAGAGAGTGTGGCTGAAATGAATGCGAGAACTTTCCCCCTTCCTTTTTTGGGTTAAGAGCAAAGTATGATATTCTTACACACACACACACACACACACACAAAAGAGAGAGAGAGAGAGAGAGCTAAGCCAGCATCAGCAGGCAGCAGTCTGGTCTGGAGAGATAACAAGGAATTGCTATATGGAAAATGTTGGCCTGCTTCCAACAGCTCAGGCACAGTAAAATCCTTCGCTTTATAAGCCGAGATATCCCCTTCCCCACCCCTCCCCCTTCCTTTCCTCAGTGCCTGTTTGCCAAGTAGCTGCTCTCTCTCTCTCTCTCTCTCTCTCTCTCTCTCTCTCTCTCTCTCTCTCTCTCTCTCTCTCTCTCTCTCTCTCTCTCTATGAAAATGATATTTACATAATGGAAGATAGATGTTTTGGTTGGGGAAATGCCCTTGCTACTACTACTACTACTACTACAGTACTACAGCATAAGAGACCCTCTCTCATGCTACAAGGACGCTTGTTTGCTTACTTATTTACTTTACACATGATAAATATTTATATAAATGTCTTCTGTCAGTGGTTTATATACCTATTGCATAAACCCATTACGATTTATATGTATTGGTTTGCACACAACCAAAGACCCTATCTTGCTACAAGAACACATAGACACACACATTTATATACTTATATAAATTTCTAACCTAACCTACCCTACAAGGGTACTTATTTACTATACAGTACTAGACCAGTGGACTCACCAATATGTACTTATATAAATGCCTGATGTCTGCTGTTTTTGTCTATTTACAATTGTACAAACCCATTTCGATATATATATGTATGGGTTCATAAACATATTTTAATTAATGTATGTATGGAATCATAAACCCATTTTGATATACAATATATATGAATAGGTTCATAAACTCATTTTGATGTACAGTATATGTAGGAGATTGCCCATAAGTTTGACATTAATCATCTGCACACTGTTTACTTAACTGGACACTTACACATATATATATACAGTATATGTATAAACTTATGTAAATGCCTGCTTTAAATGATTTTGTGTATGTACAATTGTATGAACCCATTCCGATTTATGTATGGGTTTTCCTATAACATTAATCCCCTGCAGCACCCAGCCCTTATTTGTATTAGCATTTATACCCCTATGCTAAAATATGGCAAAGCATAATTCAGTCCTTTTGTTCCATAATGGCAGATTCATTAGCGCGTCAGCAACAAAATATCATTTTTGATAAGACTGTGATTTCCATATTCTGAGGCACAGCATGTGTCGAGAATCTGACGTCCTGCCAATTTTTGTCATGAAGAAATTTTTATTTTGCATTTTGGTGTATATTTTATTTTACGTCAAGCTGTTTGAATTTTTCCATGTGTTAGTTTTTTGACAAAGAACTCTCGTTTTCATTTGCTATTGTGTTAGTTTATTTTTTCAACATGACAGGTTATATTTTAGCCTGTGTAAATTATTTGTTTGCAATGATCTCCCCTGCAGTTTCTAGCTTGCTTAGTCAGTTTTAAAAGAAAACTCTTAATGTGTGCCTTATGTTAGTTGTAATAACATCGTAAACATTAGTGTTGGCCGAGTTTTATTAATCTCATTTAAATTGTTTGTGCTGTATATCTATTGCAAACTTCCCCAAATCTTGCAATTAAGTATTTAAATGCAGTGTTATTGAAGACTGCATACACTGAAATCATATTACCTCCTGACAGGGATCATATGTAGCACATGACTGTAGAAATTCAGATAAATCTTCCTGTTTTCAGTAGTTGGCTCAACCACTAATCCCTTAAACTGAATTACAGGTTCACCCGCTGATATACAAGAAAGACACTGAAAGTCTGCTGAATCAGCTCCTGCCACATGATGACTCTGTAAATGACAGAAGTACAGGATCAAGGTATTGGTTGCCACATTGTCATGTTTCACTTAAGCAAGTACAGTACCCCTTCAGATAACTGACACTTTGTGTTATAAGATAACAGTGTAGATGAGCAGAAAATCTTAGAATAAAGTTTCAATTGCCAAGTGTTATCAAATTCCTTCAGCTTATCCTATTCGTCATATTTTTGGCCTCATATGGGGTTGGTGCCATCAGTGCACCTCATACAGTGCACTGTAGGTATTACTTAAGAGACGCTGCAAAGCAGCATCCCCTTTTATTCCTTTTAATGCACCTCTGTTCATAGTCTTTTCTTCCATCTTACTTTCCTCAACCCTCACCTAACATCTGTCTCATAATGCAACTGCGAGGTTTTCCTCCTGTTACACCTTTAAAACCTTGTTACTCTAAATTTCCCTTCTCAGCTTTGAATGAACTCATAGGTCCCAGTGCTTGGCTTTTAGCCTAAATTCTATATTCCATTACATTCCATCATATGTGTGTTTTCCTTTACCTCCTCTTACTTCTTCCTAATGAACACCATATATTCTTTGGAAGCTTGAATTCCAATTCAATGCCCCTGTGGGCTTGTTCCATATGAATAGGTTTCATCCTCTAAATAATAATATTTTTTGGTAACAGGCTCTTGGTGTCGGATGGTATAACACGCAGTCTCTGGGTTTCGTCTTATGGGACAACATTCAGGAGAGAGGGGGCCATGTTTCGTGGAGACCCTCCTGCCAAGTATATCGGTCCCCTTCTTCCGGAAACTTGGAAATCTGCTCATGGCTCAGTGTTCCACTGCCAGGTGCTCAAGGTAAAATCTGAAGTGTAATTTGGGTTAGTTATTTAATTTTTGTAGCTAAAATGGAGCATTTTTTCCTGTCCTGTTTGCTGTCCCTGAGGATGTTGTGAAATTGGAACCTCATAAGGTCAAGCAAAGATGCAATGCATTACTACCCTAAAACAATTTTCCTTGTATTTTATAAATGACTTACTTTTGTATCTTTATTTATTAATTTCTTAATTTATTTTTATTTCTTATTACCTTCTGTTACTTCATTCAAATGAACACCATATTCTTTGGAAGCTTGAGTTTTAATTCAGTGGCCCATGTATGTGGGCTTGTTCTGTATGAACAGGGTTCATCTGAATAATGATAATAAAATATACTTAAGCATTTAAGTGTTCTCGGACTCAAAGCTAGAGAAAAAGAATGAGAAGTTCTCAAATAAATGTTTATGTTATTTTAGTTACCAAAATTAATTTGGTTTGAACTTGTCTCAGTTTTCATTAGAATATTTTAATTACTCACAAGAGACAGTACAAGACAATTACTGGTAATCATGTACAGTACAGTATGTCAGTATCATAATTGTTTTTGCTTTTCTTTAAAAACTTAATGTTGCATCATATATTCTTTAAGTTATCATGTACTGTACTATAGTTTGTTACCCTAGGTTACCCTTTGCTTGTCATCTAACTCATATTAGTAGAGCTTGATTACTAGTCAGGCAGAAAAGATTCCAGCATTATGAAAAAATCCATAAAAATTACTTTGCTTAGGCTAATTTTGAGCTCCTTGTTAATGGGTAGGACCGGTTCCTAAATTACTTCATGTTCATTCATGTTAAAATCTAATAAAGTACCATAGCTATTTAAGCCTCCTGTACAGTATAAGTAAATTTTTTGTTTGAATAAAAAGAGTACTGTATAGTGTTACAGTTCCATACTGCATTGTAATATGCTTTCACAACTTATACAGTATACAGTATGACCATTTGGTTGAAACTACTGTATCTAAGTTTTAGTTTTTTGTATGACTTTTAAACCAAGTGATTTTATAACAGTAATCATTCAAACAACTGTATCCTATATGCATTACATAGGAGTACTGTAACATAGACTGTGTACAAAACTGCTAGGACCTAAGGACAGTTTAAAGCCCAAATATAATGTATTAATCTGACCAATGAGTAATAATATATTGCTTTCTAGCTGGCGATAAGAGGCAAGGCTCCAGATGGTCCTATTAAAATCAAAATTAAGCATGAGGTAAGGCTCTTTTTCAATATTGTTTGATTTCATTCAAAATCATGATTGTTTATGTTAACGGCCTCATAGTGAAGACTGAATTGCATTAATGCACATATAATCTGTATAAAATTTTTAGCCATTTGATGTTTTATTCAAATTTAAACCATTTTACAGTACTTCAGTTACTCACAACTGTTTTGGTTTGTAACAGACGAGAAGAGTGGCTGAACTGAGCCTCTTCCATGAACAGCTCAAAGGCACTTCAGAACACAATGTCACCGATCTTGCGTTAACTTTCTCCTTACCTGACTATGTGAGTATTCACGTGATTATTTTTGTTGCTTTGCATTTCGTATTAAGTTAGGTAATAAATATGTCAGCAAAGAAACTGGACAATATCTCCAGTGTTATATACACATTACACACCGTTGGACCTTGGAACAGTATCCTTGAGGATGTTATGCATTAAAACCTCATAAATTCAGGTGAAGATGCAATGTATTACAGTACTACCTGAAAGCAATGCTCCTTGTATTATATAATTTACTTACATCTTATGTATTTATTTATTAATTTGTTCTTTTTTTCCCTAATAACTGATCCCTTCTTTCTGTATTTCTTATTACCTTCTGTTGCATCCTTCAGATGAACACCATATTCTATGGAAGTTTGAATTTCAAGTCATTAGCCCCTGGTGGTTTGTTTCATATGAATAGGGTTCATCTCCTGAATAATAATAATAATAATAATAATAATAATAATAATAATAATAATAATAATAATAATAATAATAATAATAATAATAATAATAATGACAACATTGGAGTTTCAGTTCCAACCATCATTTAATGAAACATATAGAAATATTTGACCCCTAAGCTAAAATTTTCATACAGGCATATAAATTTCTAATTGTTTTTGTAGTGTTGGGATATTCCAGTGAAGATTATGACAAACATTATTTTTTTCAGTCTGCTGGGGACTGGTTGGTGCTGAAGATGTCTTCGAAGAGAAGGTTCAGTCGTTTGCTCAAATTCTTAGGCCAAGGGAACTTCTGGTGCATGACTTATCTGTATGAACTCTTTGATATTAAAACTGAAGGTACAATTGTAAAGGTAAATTGTTCTGTATCTTTGTTCCCCTTAATTTTTAAGGTACCAGTTGTATTTTAGGTATTCTTAGAAAATGTGAAGCTCATTGCACAGGCCCCTGTATATAGCATCTATTGGTACAAAGTGTAAGCCATTGCATTACAGAACCAGTTACTTTGGTATGCGAAGGAATATAAAAAAATTTGTCCCCAAGAACACATTCTTCTAGAAAGTGCAGATACCCCTCGGTTGGGAGTGTAACACCTCCTTCCATATGCTGAAGTTTCAGTTGTATTGTCATCTTGCACCATCTTTCACATTGTGTCATTTACCCATTTCATTTTTATGTCTAAATCAGCATTGCTGGTATTCATGCTAACTGATCTGGTTATGGTTAATTTCTAATAGCTTTACCAAGCCAGTCATGGTAGTCTTGAATGCATTCATCCTTTTGACTATTTTCTTCCTACATTCTTGTATTTGTTTTGAATTCTGTAAATAGATGTTGAAAGCTTGGATTGGATTTGATCCCCTTGTAAATACTCTTAAATGAACATTTTTTTTGCATGCACCAATTGTGACACTGAGTAGCATTGCTAATTTCATGTACTACATATTCTTTCATTCTGCCTTAAGACTGAGTAATATAGAACCTTCCCCTTAGAGGGTTACTGCTCAGTGCACCTTACAACATCCTCTGTAGGCATTACTTAAGGTTCTTTGCAGTGTCCCTTCAGTCCCTAGCTGCAACCCCTTTCATTCCTGTTACTGTACCTCTGTTCATATTCTCTTCCTTCCATCTTACTTTCCACTCTCTCCTAACAATTTTTTCCTTGTTCAGCTGTGAAGTTTTTCTCCTGTTATACCTTTAAAACCTTGTAACTCTCAGTTTCCCATTCAGCACTGGTGGGCCTCATAGGTCCCAGTGCTTGGCCTTTGGCCTAAATTTTATATTCCATTCCATTCCTCAGCAGTTATGTCCTGCTTCGTCTTGGCACATACACATTGAGGGAGTGCTTCTTGAATTTAGTGTCTTTGCTGATGGATCTTCTCCTTTTCATGCAAGAAATGATCTTTTCTTTGCAGACCTCATTATAAATAGAATTCCCTTTTCTTGCAGTAAGGCACAGATATTCCTCATTTTTACAATTTTATTATGTCTGGAAAAATGGTCCTGTAAATATTGTGTACTGTACTTTGAACTTCTAATGAAAAATATTACATATAGTTATTTATGAGGAAGAACTACTTTCAGTGTTCACTGGTTCAGTTGGTAACTTTCTGTAAATGCAGTCAGTATGTATATTGGTATTAAAATGCTTATTTCTTCAGTTTATTTTCATTATTGTTTTGTGTATACGCCTTGTACATTCATGGATAAATGTGTTTTATGTTACATCTTAACATAGTATATTGCATTTTAAAAGACAGTATTAACAATACAGTATTAACAATTACATGTACTTTGATGTGTGAAGCACAGCCTGATGTTTTGATGAGTAGTACAATATAGTCTTTAGAATTTTTTTAATTTATAATAGTATCATATTGGCACTGAAAAGATTTAGGTGGACTAAACTAATCAGAATAAACTCGAATTGGATACTGGCACTTCCATAACAACATGAATCTGTAAATATAAAGATTTAACACTGAAATGTATTTAATAACCATTTGTAATAAAATAAAGCATTTTGAATTTTTTTGCTTGACTTTTGACTTGCAGGTGTTTGAGGATGCTGGAGCTGTTGTCGAAATGACGTTGCGAGTAGTCAGAAGTCTTAGTGATACCTACGTTCCTCTGGGGGTCTTGACAGGTCCCTTCATGCCTACCATCTTGAACCCTGAGTGTTTGACCTCGATGCAGGGCATTTTAACCAATAACCATGCTGCCTCCAGCGACATATATCTCGCTGAAAAGGCCACTCATCGGTAAGACTGTAATGTAGTACAGTGCTTAGATTTTCCATTGGATCCTGTGCACAAAACTTCTGTAATGAAAGAATTGTAGGATTTTTTGTCCGGTTTATGTATGTGTGTGTAATACAGTTCATTTTTCATATTAATCAAAAGTTTATGGATTCTACAGAAAACCCTTGTAGTTTTTACTTAGAGTTTTCAGTCTACATTCAGTACTATGCATGTAGAACCCATCTTACAGGTTTGTCTACTAAACTAAACTACGGGCAGTCCCCAGTTTACGATGGGGGTTCCATTCCTATACCGTGTCGTAAACTGAAAAATCGTCAAAAATCCAAAGAAAACCTTACTTTTAATGCTTTTGGTGCATTGAAAACGATGTAAATGGCATTTTTATTGAGTTTTTCATCAAAAAACCTCCAAATTTTGATTATTCTGCCATTTTGGAGCCATATTTCTTCGTCAGATCAGCGTCATAAGCGTTGTAACCCCAGAACATTAGTCGTAAACCGGGAAATAATTTCTGATGAATACATTTGAAAAGTGTCGTAACCTCGGAACGTCGTAAGCCGGATCCGTCATAAACCGGGGACTTCCTGTAAATATTTTCCGGCAAGTTTAATTTTTTGTAATACTGTACAGTACAGTACAGACTAATTACTATACTGCAATAGACAGGTTTATGCTTAGTCAGTTGGTTAAAAAAAATTGCCATGAAATACGTTAAAAAACCTCCCCAGGAATACGTAAGAAAAAACTGACAAGAAAGAAAATTATCATTGTGGACAAGTTACCATCACAAATCAATCTTACAGTTATGGACCTATGTGAAGAAAACTGTATTAGAATGGCACTAATAAACATTGAATAAAATTATTTAACACTTCTTCTGTGTTGAAATTAATTAAGTTCCTTGTATGCTGCACTAAAAACCTTAATACTGACCTTGCAACAAAAAATGGCCCAGACAAGTCAAGTTAGCCCATTTTACAGTACTTCAACTTGCAAAGACAAAGATATTTTAGGCCATAGAGTAATAGGGTTTTCTTTTCTCTCAAGCTTTCTCTCTTCTCTTAGGTAGTAATCACCAATGACAGAAAGACAGTACATTCTAGATTAAAACTTACGCTATGAGAATTATTATAATTTACTTAAACTATCTGAAATTTGTACATACAACATATTTTCTTATGTAGCTTCCCATGTGTATTTTGTTTGTTATAGTTATTTATTTATTTATTTTTCTCTCAGTTTGGTCAGTGAAACCCAGAAACCACAGGTTGAGAATTGTTATAATTTGCTTAAAGTATTTGAAATTTGTGCATACAACATACTATCCTGTGTAACTGTCCATGTCTATTTGTTTGTTATACAGTATTTGATTTATTTTTCCTCTTTTTGCACAGTTTTATCAATGAAACAAACCCCAAGAAACTGCAGGCTGATAATTGTTATAATATATACAGCATACTGTCCTGTGCAACTGCCCATGCCTGTGTGTTTCACAGTGTTTTATTTATTTTCCTTTTTTTTTTTTTGTACAGTCTGGTCAACGAAACGAATCCCCAGAAACCACAGGTTCTGGAGGTGGAGGTGTACCACTCCCGCGGCCTTATAGCATCTGCCGTCCAGCTATTTGCTGAAACTGCCTCAGGGCGAATCCTCGTGGCCATGGCCCACACCCTTGATGGAAACACATTACCGTCCCCTGCCACACTCAAGTGCCCTAATAATAAAACTATGGTGCGTATGTCAGGTTCTCTGTAGGTAAATACTCCTTAGGGAAGCACAGTAGTGTCATGAGTGCATCTCACATGCTGCAGTGTAGGCATTATGTAAGGTTTTCTCATAGCATTCCTTTGGCCCCTAGCTGCAACCCCTTTCATTCCTTTTACTGTACCTCCATTCGTATACTCTTTCTTCCATCTGACTTTCTGCCCTCTACTAATAATTGTTTCTCAGTGCTACTGTGAGGTTTTCCTCCCGTTACACCTTTAAAACCTCCTTTTCTCTCAATTTCCCCTTCAATGCTAAATGACCTTGTAGGTCCCAGCGTTTGTTCTTTGGCCAAAATTCAATATTCCTGTTCCAATTCCATAACTAAGTAGCTTATAACATGTAAATTCAAATCTTTGTGATATTTAAGAATCAGTTACTGTATTATGTACTGTACAATTTTGACTTCACTGTCTTAATAGTACAGGTATATAGACAGTAGCTGTGTAATATTTGCTGTTTCAGTTTTCTGTAAGAATCAGTACAAATTTTTTTTTATCAATAGTTTAAGTTGAGTATGGCAGAAGTTTACTCATGAATTTATATGCTGTACAGTACAAACACAAAAAATGTTTCATTATTTCCAGTTCTACGTAGTTGTTTACAATCATATGGAGATCTTTGCTTAATTCACTTTTAGTTTGTGTGTATGACTTGTGTACTACTGGATCAACAATGAAATTATATCTATCACAAATAAATATTCTAGTATTTTGGATGATGTATCTCTCTTTGACTGATGCATTTAAGATACTGAAGGTTTGAGAGGTAAAAGGCAGCATTTTTTGCCTTTGAGGGAGGCTGTGGGAAACCTAAAGGCAAAGTTGCAGGTGGCATAAGGCTCTTCTCTCTTAGAGGGCACACTTGTATCAATATGGTTTCCCATAGCCTCCTACAGATCCAGTGGGCATTTTGTTTTGCAGTTGTTTTCAGGTTTCTCTACTTTTGCAGCATTTTTTTTGTCATGCAGTCATGTCATTAGATTTCACAGCTGATGCTTACTCTGATATACAGTGAATTTGATGGAGAAAGAGGAGACTCTTTGTTTTGGAAATCCCAGTAATTTGGGTCCTTAATCTGTCTTATAGTTGCTAGAATTTGCAGCTGAAGTGCAGGCACCATTTTTATTAATTTATTTATATTTTTATATAATTATATATTAAGTCATTAATTTCTCTTTTTTTTTTTATTTCCAATAACTGATCTCTTATTTCTCTATTTCCCATTATCTTCTGTAACTTCTTTCAAATGAACACCAAATTCTTTGGCAGCTTGAATTTCAAGCGTATGGTAGCTGATGGATATGAATCTTGAAATTCACACTGAAAGTAAACATTATTTGATAGAATTTTATTTTATGAGGCTAAAATGCACTTTATTATTTACTGTACCAATGTCAATAAACAATTTAAACAAACCTTTGAATACCTCTTGTTGCTTAGAAATACATCCCATTCAGAATTCTGGATTAATCTGCATCCTGAAAAAAAAAATTAAAAGATAAGTATGTTCAGCTGTGAACACTACTAAATTTTATTTCTGTTATATAATACATTGTGGTTTCTTATTCCAAGACCAAAAACATAGCTATGTGTGATTATAACGCTGGTGAGCGAGCAATGCTGATCAAAACTCGCGATGGAGATTGGGCCATCGTTGTTGCGACTTGGGCTGGTCTTCGAAGAGGTATACCAGGAACTCTAGGTTAGTAACAGTTTATATAAATCAAGTAAAACAACAGTACTGTCCTTGAATGTATACTGTAGGTCAGTTGACCATCACCGTTGCTCATATCAAGCCTCATATGTGTATACTGTATATATAATAGTACAGTATGAACATTTTTTTTATCATCCTACAGGAGATACATGCATACTGTCAAATGAATCTGAAATGATTATAAACACAGTATTAAAAATTCCATACAGATATCTTACGCTTGTATGTTTAGAAAGAGAGAGAAAGATATAGAGTTATCTAGATAACTTGTTCATAATAACTGTCAAAGGAAAATGTATGTTAGTTCTTTTAGTGCGACTATCCCTGTACCAATCTTAAGAGCAGATGTCTTGAAATTCTTCCCATCATGCAGCTCTATTAACATTTAGTGTTTAAACTCTTGATGTTAACATATTGGTACAAAAATTAGTTATAAAGGAGGTACAGTTAACTTTAGTGTCACAGGAAGTACTGTTAACTTTAGTCTCAATTGTACACATTACTGTACCTGCAAATTGTAATCACTTATGCTGAAGCTCATGAATAGTGATCAAAAGCTTTTAAAGTAAATGCTGTAATTTGATGGATATCTTAGACAAAAATTATTAATAAATACATCACGGTTTGTTCCCAACAGCCAAGCGTGGAGTACCTGGAAGTCCAGGCCACTTGGTGGTCCGTATCCATTGCCCACCCACTGCTCCTGCCAAAATTGTATCGTTGCCCTACGAGCAACAGTTGTACAGCTGTGATATTCAAGATCTTTATATTGATATGCAGAAAGGCATATTGAAGGTAACCACAGAGTTGCATTGCATGCAGTAGTAACATTTTTTAGATTTTAAAATTTTGTTTAGGTGACTACAGTACTGATTTCACATCACTAGTATCATGAATGAAAAGATATTCTTTTCCTTCCACTTGGTGTTATGAATTATGTATAGCTGAGATAAGGCTTAAGCATTGAACACAGGCACTATTTTAGTACATACCTGATTATAAAATATACAACTGCCACAGTTTTTTTTATTGTAATTAGTTACCATATTTTATACAAAGTATCAGTTAACAGGAAATCATTTAAACTAATGGTAATAAGATCAGTTAAATATAATTACAAAGCCGTTTCATTTCCATTGCAGTTTTGCAGAATCAAGAGTCATCTTAGGACTGATGTTTAAAAAGCAAATAATATAAATTTGTAGTTGCACACATAATTTTTACGTCACTACAGTACAGTATACAGTATTTATAACTGCTTGTAATATACAGTAGTAGTAATTACACTTTTCAAAGTCCTTTCTCAATTGACAACCAACATTCTTCTTCAGGTCAATGGCGACTCAAACGACTGGGTGCAAAACGTAGCTCTGGGACTAAGCATCACAGTGCTGCACATCATCTGTCAGCCACGCTATGTGCAAGAAGACGGTGATTCTGTCGATGGACAGATAGAGCAGTCGCTTGACCCATTGTCCTACCCTCGAAGGATACCCGTCGAGTCACTGAAGCTTGTAGGAGCTCTGGGCTTCTTCTGTGCGTCTGCCCCAACGAACGCCCTCCGCAAGAACAAGCGCGAAGTGGATCCAACTGGGACAACAACCATGACCCACCTTGCCATTATGGGAACAGGGACCTGCGGAGGAGCCTGTGGTTCCTGTGGTGGGTGCGGAGGCTGCGGAGGAGGGTACTACGCCACCTTCGGGAGCCAGCCGTACAGCGGATGGGTCAAGAGTGGTGATGGCGGCTGCAATGGAACCGGTTTCGGAGGCGATAGTGGAGGAGATACTGGTGGAGATGGAGGTGGGGATGGAGGAGGAGGAGTAGATGTTTTCGGGTACATCTTCGGAACTGCTGCCGCAGACGCCGGTGGGGGCAGTGGTGGAGATGCTGGAGGAGGCTGTGGTAGCTGTGGAGGATGTGGGGGCTGTGGAGGTTGTGGGGGTTAGGGAGAGAGAGGAAGAGAGGAAGGAAGGAAGTACCATTTCGTCAACGTGTGTCAAAATGATGGAGTGCCTTTCACACACACCAACTTGTTGCCTCCCTTTAAAAGTAGTTGAAATTACTGTTTTAAATCTTGTTTACTGCTCTGCAGAAGTTAGGCATTGTTGTTGCTCCATGTGCATTCGATATATCGTACAAATGTTGTTCGTTTTGATGTAGGACTCAAATTACGATGTTGTTTTTTCATCTTTCGGAAGAATTTATTATCAACTCTTAAAGAGTTGTACACAGTATTGTATCTAGCCTCATCCTTGTCACTTTACGTTATGACAAAAAAAAGGTAGAATATATTTTGATAATTTGTTATTTTGTTTTAAGAAGAGTTTTTTATAATATAAATATTCCTCTTTATTTTGATACTCAACGACCATTATTTTATAGCTTGCGGGCGCTGCGTCATAGCCTTTGGTAGCAATGTTCGAATATATTGTTTGGTGTATTTTGTATTTTGGAACGATTATCTTGAGCAGACCTCAGAATATTTTTTTAATAGCAGAATGCTTGTGTATGTATTACTTGATGAAGCTGGTATGTTTCAGTGCTGGCTGTGTCTGAACTCTGGCCTTATTTTCGAATGCTGGCTTTTATGTTCAAATGCTAGTTCTATTCGAATGCTGGCTTTTAAAAAGAGGTATGTAGATATGTTTCTACATCATAAGTAAATAAACTGCCCCAAACCATAGTGTGGTGTGGAATAGTTTTATTTGCTCGTATACCTGTGTTTTCCTTCTTGAAACGTGTATTGATTAGAGTCTGCTAGGCCTGTTAAGTGATATTAACATAAATCTTTACAGGGATTGTATAGTCATACAATAATTGACAGGGATTACCTAGTCATACAATAATTGACAGGGATTATCTTGTCATACAATAACTAGAGAAATACAGTACACTACAACTGTATGATCAGATGTTCAGCAAATTTATCTTTAGCAAATACAATAGTTCCTCCTTCCTTCAAAATACAGAACAATTTAACTGATACATCCACTGTACGGAAACAATGCTTACAAAACAGGTACGCCAATGGACCAGTCAGCCCAAATAAGCCTTCATGGTACCAGTGACATGAATCACTGGACCTACTGGTACAGGTCACCAAACCACAAGCCCTGGTTAACTCATGGAATGTGTTTGTTCCATTCACGAGTTAAAGGAATGAACACATTCCAGACCTCAGTCAACTTTCCTGTAGTCTTCCATAAGATTAGCTCAAGCAACACCATCAGAAGACCTGGGAGAATCCTCATGAATATTATTTTTCTCAAGGCCAAGGATATTACAAGTGTCAGGTAGACCACGGTTCCCCCAGAGGTACCTTAAAACAAGACCTGTCACTCGTGAACTTCCTGTCTGCAAGAGCATTATCTAGGGAGTCTGCATATGCAAGAGATCAGTCTAGGTCAGTTTTTGTGTCAAGAAAGAGATGGGGAGACAAGGAGCCTAAGCAACCCTGGAGGAGATCGTGTCTTCACCTATTCTTAGACCAAACTTCTCCAGTCTTTTTGGGACAAATGTATTTGTTGGACTTAGGCAGAACAAAGTATACATACACATAATGTGCCTCAAATCATTGTTTTCCCAAAAGAACTGAATAAATAAACTGGTGATATTTATAAACCACATTCATTTGGGACTAGAAGCCATGAAGAATCAGGAACTGGATCCTTCAAGGGTGTTTACTGGATTCAACACGATATTGTAACATAGGTACTACACCCATCAAGAATAAACTTCAAAAATGACATAAAATTATAAAAGCCAGTGAAATAACAGGATCTATTAATCACTTGTATGTGCAGAGTTCAAGACGTGTTACAAGTTTTTAGATGTGTCCAGAATCAGAGGCAGACAAAATAAAATCAAAGGCAAAAACTATGTTAGCCATTAAATCATCTGACCTGGAAGTACAAGTAATATGACAGATGAAAAATTAAAATAGACATTACATCAGTTATAACAAGTGAAAATGAATACAAAGTAAGTATTAAAGTATTGAGAAACTAGTATTATTGGTGAACTCACGACCACCAAGAGCAAGACATTTATTGTGAAAAATATGATCATATGTACCATCTTTAATATGCTGTTTTCGTCACAACTGCTTATATGAATATCTAAAAAAATTATGTATAAAATATATGCCAAATTACTTTTAAAAAGTCAAAAGGCTTAATATGATAGCCACTGCAATATAATGAATAAATTCCTGCCTGATAATGTTACGCCCAAATCATTCGACTTCACTGACTTAGGACTGTGGCTACGTTTATACTTATGAAGAAATCTAGACCCATTTAAACCTAGTAATAATAATAAATCTCTTTATTGACTTCCGTAAGGAGCCTTCACAACAGTTTAAACATTAGATTAATGATAGTTTGTGAGTAGAAATGAAAATAATAATAATAATTGTATTATTGTGGCTCCAAGCCATAGCTCCACATCGTCTTCTGAAAACGGACGAGTTCTGAACTTAAAACTACCTGATTCAGTAGTCCCAACAACCGTTAGGCCTATAATCTGCCCAAGGTGAAACCGGAGATAACACGATTAGGCTTAATACTTAATGTAAAAGTTTAAGATTTGCTTAGAGGTCATTTCGAAGTTATTTAGAATAGTCTGCTTCCAGATAACTGGTATAGGCCTAGTTACGAGAAAAAAGGTGGCACTAAATTACACAAATAGGTCGTTTGAATATTGACGTTAATTTGATAAAGACTTAAAAACGGGAGTTAGTGTATTGTGGGCCTAATTCGTTATTCTACAAAATCTCAACAGCCTGATTATAAAAAGAATGCTTGTTTATAGTTAGCATTAACAAATTAGAAACAAGAATGAACTGCTCAATAATCTCCTTATTCCGTCTGGAGTTAAACCGCCATTTCCTGGTCGGATTTGAGGTCAGTCAGGTGTTCCTGTTTAGTGTTCTACTGAAAGCAAGTGGAGAAGTCTTCAATTATCGTCTATTCACGTAGGTTAATTGCTATTCATTAACATTATTTCAGTGTTAATTCAACCCTAAAGGCTTAAATTTTCACGGTTAACGGTTACATGCTGCTACAATTATTTTACCTTTATCTCAAAATTATGTAGGCCAACGAGTGTGCTTCATGACATGAATCATTTCTCTGATTTAGAGATTGACTGGGTTAAGTATATAATGTTAAATAATAGTTAAAATACAAGGTATTTAGGCTGATCTATTTTCTTTAATATATCATTGTAGAAAAATTTTACTTTATTCTCAAAATCTAAATCAAAATTAATATATAGGCCTATCGAGTAGGCTTAATAATTTGAATAATTGCTCTGATTTAAGGACTGACTGGGTTAAATATTCTGTTAAGTAAAAGTTTCTGTAAAATTAAAGTTATTTAGGCTGATCTATTGCCTTTCATAATACTGTAGAAGATTTCACTTTATTCTCAAATTCTAAATCAACATTAATATGTAGGCCTACGAGTATGCTTAATAATTTGAATATTTTCGTTGACTTAAGGAATAACTGGGTTAAATATTCTGATAAATCAAAGTCATGTTAAAACAAATTATTTAGGTTGGTCTGTTGTCATAAATATAATATTAATATGGGCACGTGTCTTGAATTGGCTTCACTTGTTTAGAATAATTACCTGACCTAGTTGTTCTCAAACTAGGCCTTTTTATGAACTAATTTCGTTAGTTTAACCCAAAATTAATCTCAGATCAGGACAATGATCATCCTTTATTGTACGAAACATCCGGCCACTTAGGTTTAATTGTCGACTTTTGTTTGCAAGCAATCTTGCAGTTACAACCCAAGGCACACAATCACTCCAACTTTTGGATGAGCTAACGAATAACTTCCGGTATCTAAAAAGACACTAAAAAGAAATTGCTGTCATGTTTTCCTTATCTGAAAAGACTTAAATGAGTAATTACTGTCAATTTGTTAATGGTCGTTGTGTCTTTAGAATTGAGAAGCTGGAGGAGTGTTGGTTATCAGATATATAAGCGTAATTTTGTTTGTTTTTTTATGCCAGCCATTCAAAGAAAGTCAGAGCAAGTTATCGGGGTCTTATAGACTTTTTATTGTCTAACTAGTAATCCTTGATCACCTGAATATACTTAAAATCTTTACATGTATATAATACAAGTCACAGATAGGCCTAGCTGTTCTGGTGGTGGTTGCGGTGGTGGGGGGTGGGGTGGGATTGGTTTACTGATCTACATTTCAGTGCCAATAGGTTAACTTTCTTGAAGTTTTACACTTGATTTACTTTTCTTTAACTATGAACTGTGAGACTGTAATAAACGCTTTCGCTTTTCATTTTCTTGACTTAAAAGTGGTAGCCATTCGACCTAAGCCTTTAGACCGGGAATGTCAGTTCAGTTTATGTTTATTCTATATGTTAGAGGAAACCCATAAACAATCATAGGGTATTTGTATAGGTTCAGTCTAGTCTTCATTTTCATATGTAATGTACCCAAACGTTCCCTGAGATCAGATACTGTAACTCAGATACAGAACTGTAGCTTGAGAGCTGATAAGAGATAAGTAACGAGTGGGAATGTACTTATCTTCAAGCATTTGTTAGGTTTTTTTATGAAAGACATAATTTTAAGGTTTTTATTTGTTTATGCACCGAAGATAAAGAGAAAATGTAGTTGCATAGTTTATTTTTTCTTTTAGTTTTCATAGCCACGGGGGATAGGCCTGACTGCAGTATTCTTTTTTTGTCAGTGATGGTGAGATGCTATAGCCTACTTTTATCAATGTCTGTTTATCTGCAATATATAAGGAAACTTACCAGTGTCTTCCTTGGCATTGCTAGAAGTAAAATAACCATTTATATATATTATATATACACACTAATATGTGTGTGTGCGTGCATATATATATATATATATATATATATATATATATATATATATATATATATATATATATATATATATATATATATATATATATATATATATATATATAATCAGATTTGCTTATTGGAATTTTGTGTTTTCCTCAAATACTGAGAAAAATCCCAAGTTGTATTGCAAGCAAAAATGGCTGGGTTTGAGAGAGAGAGAGAGAGAGAGAGAGAGAGAGAGAGAGAGAGAGAGAGAGAGAGAGAGAGAGAGAGAGAGAGAGAGAGAGATTTTCAGATATTGTTTTTTGTAACGGTGTGGTCGAGAACTTTTAAAGTAATGTGTTATTGGTTAGTATTGTTTTGCATCAATTGCGTGAAAAAAAAACCTTTAATATCGCCTAAAAAGCTAGATAAAATGAAGATAATTTAAGATAATTAGTTCTGAATCAATGTGGCATCCCAAAAAACCAGATTAAACCAGACTGTCTTTTTTCTGAATGCAAAAGATGATAGGTTATCGAGAACAATGTAGCTTTGACGATAACGAAGGCACAAAAGGCAATTTAACTTATGTAGAAGATAGTGAAGGTATGTAGGTAAAAAAAAGGAAAGCATTTCTCATAAACACAAAAATACTCAAACAAAACACTTGAAGTTGGAGTTTGCCATCTTGTGAATTTCCGGTTGTTTGGTTATTAATTTTTTTATTTGTTTGAGAGAGAGAGAGGGAGAGTGCGTGCGTGTGTGTTTGTTGTTTTCATGTCAAAGTATCCGTGTCCGATACGCAGAGTTGTATAGCCTACTTACACTGCATTGCAATTTTAAATACACTCTCTCTCTCTCTCCACGTTGCCATTTGGGAAACACGATTACTAAAATCTATACAAAAGTAAACAAGAAGAGGAGGAGGAGGCGAGGACGTGCATAAACGGAAGTGCTCTCTCTCTCTCTCTCCATGTCATTGGGAAACACGAACACTAAAATCACCTCAAATAAACACAAGAAGAAGAATCAGCGAGGAATCGTATAACCGGAGGCCTCTCTCTCTCTCTCTCTCTCTACGTTGTTGGAGGACAACGAGCCATTAATTAGGAAGCACTTCCCTTCTGTCGTCAGGAAACTCATGGGTCTAGTGTGAACGGCAGATTTGTCATTAGGCCATTAATAAACACCTTTGGGTACATAGGCTTTCTTTGTTTACAAGAGTGGTTGTTTATGAAGGTTTGTGTGTGTTTTTGTGCGTGTATACGTAATATTGGCTTAACAACCAGGAAACACAAACACTAGGAAAGCAATCAGTAAGTATTGAAGGTGCAAGCAAAGGAAGATGAAGCTAAATTAGCGGACAACTCTTTGCAAACAAAGTCATATAACAAAGAGATACGGAGAAAATAAAATGAACGAAGACGAGAAAATGTTTTTTATTCATTTGGGAAGTTGTAAAGTGCCAACAATATAGAACTTCCTTAGATCTTGTGTACTTGTTTATTGTTGTTTTTTGTTCTAGGTTCATTCTCTCAAAGTCTTGAGGTAAAAGAAATAAAGTGAGATATTCGTGTTTCCCTAAAATGCCAACACACACACACACACACACAGATATTCCTCACCGCTTCTTCTTATTGTGTTTATTTTAGTATATTCGTGTTTCCCAAATGACAAGAGAGAGAGAGAGAGAGATATTCCTCGCTTCCTCCTCTTCTTCTTGTGTTTATGTTAGTATTCGTGTTTCCCAAATGACAAGAGAGAGAGAGGGCACGCAGTAATTCTCCTTAGGGTCTTCATAGCCTCCTCTTCTTCTTGTGTTTATTTGTGTTGATTTGAGGACCTCCTACCTACAGTTCCTCGCTTGGTTCTCTCAGGTGGATCCCGTTTCATTTGTTAGTTAAAACTTTAAATGATTTCGTGAATAACTTTGTTTTATTTAAGTAATATCTTTTAAGTGTTGAAGCTTAAGTAGGCTTATAAGTAATACTTACGTATCATTGATGGGTTTATACATTAAAATCTTGGCTGCATAATTAAATACTTAAGTATAGTATATTTTAAGTAGGTAACTTGGTACACCAATAGAAAGTAGTTAAGCAATCCATTCTAGTGATGGCGTACATTTATTTAAGTATATTTGTTTGTGAAAGTTACATTCCTAAGATGACGTTATCTGTCTTTCCACTCCATTTAATAAATACCTCATCTGGCATACCACTTTTCATCAATTAAGGCCTATCACTATTTTATTTTTCTCTCTCAGTATTGTTTATTTGCATTTGTTTCCTTTCTAGGTTTTTAGTCTAGAAATCCTACATAATGGTATTAATCTTTAACATGAAAGGAATAACGCGGAATTAAAAAGAATAAAAATTAGAAATTACTTCGCTTTTCGTAATCCAAGACGATCTATTGGATAATGTAGGTATAAAAAGCTCCAATTTGATATATTCTACATCTTTATTTATTTGCTGTAATTTTTATTTTTAACAGTTAGAATTGTACAGTTTTCACTCTAGAATAAATTTATTGCTTTGCCTGCAACCACAGATGTAGATTTTTTCTATTAAAAGAAATCGGAATTATTGTTTTTACCCTCTGTTACGGCAACCTTCAACTGCCACAGATCACGAAAAGTATAATAGATACGCGAAACTAATTTACCTTTTTACTTTTCTCAAGAAAACATTTAGATATTCGCCATCACATGTTAATATTATAGTTCGAAATATATCTAGCCATATTATTCTTATTGTCTTGTTTTGGCGGTGAAACTAAATGTCATTATATTCGGATGTTTCATTCATGACGCGTCGTTAGTTTGGGGGAGTACGAAGCTATCGAAAACAAAGTAGATACGTCGTTTGAAAAGAATGCTGCTGTTGAAGGAGGCGTACGATGATTATCATCTTTATTGCAAGAGCTCGAGTTTGACGAATAACTCGAGTTTAAATTTGTTTTAGCGATTCTTTTATGTATTCTGAGATTTAAAGAGTATCTTATTTTATTTATATTGTTTATTAATACGTATATAGATCATTTCCGTGGATGAAATAAACCTAATGCGCCAAAATGAGACATATTTAGGTTGTTTGATCGTGTTCTTGGAATTCATCCATATATGCTAAGATTTAAAGAGTATTTTGTTTCTTTTCTTGGTTATGTGAAGTGTATATAAATAATCCATGGGAGATAAAATATATATGTAGGTAAAGTTTATGGAGGAAATCGACTGAATTGGCTTGAAATGAGAGAGATTTAGCTTCAAGGAAAGGCGACTAAGTACGATAGTTTTCCAGCCCAGGAATTCATTTGTATATTTGAAGATCTAAAGATAATTTTATTTATTTTCATGGTTCACTTACGTAAAATATAGATAAAATATTGGATAAAATATATAATTAGATATATATAGATCATTTCAAGGGAGGAAATCGACGGAATTGGCAGGGAATGAGAGTGATTTAATGAGTCAAGTACGACAGTTTTTCAAGTCTCGTATAATGGCGATCTGGCAGCACCTGCGCTCAGCTGACTGCCTGAAGAAGAGAGACACACAGTACATTGAAGCGAGCTTTCCTAAAGGGACGTGTGCGTCTTATTTCTCTTAGAAAAAAAAAACAAACGACAACAAGTACCTAAAACGTGACAAAGGCGAAGAAGATTACCCCCACGGAGTGTCTTTTCTTTTCCATTCTTCTTATTTTTATTTTTCGTTCGAGTTGGTGCCCTTTCTCCGCCAGGCTGGATTCCGCAAAGGAAAACTTCTTCTCGGTGTTCAAGCGTAGAATGTGGATTACTGATAAGGGCAGCGGCGGCAGCTCCAGCAGCAGCGGCAGCAGCAGCAGCCACGCGCCCCACAAAGACCAGATCTTCGCCGACCTCTACAATGAGTGCAAGAACATCGCCCCCGGCGCCAGGCTCTCCTACATGCTGCGGACCAGGCTAGACCGCTTCCAGAGGGCGGAGCGCACCGAGATCGTCTCCAGGACCAAGGACGGCTGCGCCCCGCTCTTCGTCGCCTGCAAGCGAGGCAACGTCGAGGTCGTCGACTACCTCATCACCTTCTGCGACGCCGACGTGGAGCAGCGCGGCCTCTACGAGGTGCCCGACGACAGGTCCATCCACAACGTAACACCCCTTTGGTGCGCCGCCGTCGCTGGGAGGCTGTCGGTGGTCAGGTGCCTGGTGGAGCGAGGGGCGGACGTCAACAGTGTCTCCGACACGGGCTCGACCCCCGTCAGGAGCGCCTGCTTCATGACCCACCTGGACATTGTGACCTACCTGGTGGAGAATGGGGCCGACATCGCCAAGCCTAACTACAACGGGGGCACCTGCCTCATCAACTCTGTCCAGAGTGTGAAGCTCTGCGAGTACCTTCTGAAGAATGGGGCCGACGTCAACGCTCAGGACATCCAGAACAAGACTGCCCTCCACTACGCCATCCAGGAGCACCGCTTCGAGACGACCAAGCTCCTCCTTGAGCACGGGGCCAACCCCCACCTCACCAGCAGGTACAATGATGATGCCCTACAGACCGCCTGCATCAAGGGTGCCTGCCAGATATTTGAGCACCTGGTCCATGCCATTCCTTACCCACCTGAGAGGATTGCTGATGGGTACGAGCTGCTGGGCACGACGTTCTTGGATGAACACCACGACATACAGGCCGCCCTTCAGCATTGGTGGAAGGCGATGCACATTCGCAATGCCGCTGGTATCACCAAGCAGGTCCTGCCTGCCAGAAAGACATATCAGTACGCCGTAGAGTTCAAGAATGCAGATGAGCTAGAGTTGATCGCGATTGACCTGAATGCCATGAGGACGCAGTCCCTTCTGATCTGCGAGCGTATACTTGGCACTGCGCACAAGGACATGATCTTTCGACTGATGTACCGAGGGGCGGCTTACGCCGATTCCTTGCAGTACCAGAACTGCATCGACCTCTGGTTGTACGTCTTCGAGTTGAGAATCCAGCGGGACACTATATTATTCAACGAGACGTGTTTCACGGCGCAGGCACTAGTCCGCCTCTATTTAGACATGATGGACAAACACAACGCAGGGGTCATGCCCAACACTGTCAGTTTTGATGACGCCTTCCGGACTCTTTCTCTGCTCGCCGCTCAGTTCCCAGAGTCCATGAAGCTGCTGCGGATACAGCCAGTCCACAAGAAGCATCAGAGCAACTTCGACCATATGCTGAAAGTCCTCACCCACATGATCTTCGTCATCCTCCACATACCACGGACAGATGTGCAGGACCGGGCGGTATTCTCCCTTGTGTCAGACACTTTGCGTCTAGACCCCAGGACCTGCCAGGGCGGGCATTCCCTCCTCCACCTGGCCGCCATGAAGACCAATGTCCTGACAAATCACTCATTGCTTGAGGATGAGCACATGACTCCGTTTCCTTCAGTCTCCGTGGTGTCGTACCTCCTCTCGTGTGGGGCAAATGTGAACGCCACCAATGACAAGGGATCGTCACCTCTCTTCATGGCATCTCAGGACATTCTATTTAAGCAGGAGGTATGTTTTCTGTCCTCTTGTCAGTGTTATTTGTCTTAGGTTAGTTTAGGGTTTGGCTGACCTTCACAAATATCTCATATTGATATAACCTAGTTAGCCTGTGTTTTGGTTTAATTTACAATGCGCTATATTAAAGTGTAATATATGACGGGCGATGGATTTAATGACAAAAATGCTTTTTATACGTTTGTTAGTAGTTTACACGTTTGTTTCCCTGTGGTTATATACACCAATGCATTCACAAATAGTGGGGTATTTAATTATTTACCATATGCTGTTGTTTCTTAGCAAATATTAATTCCTGACCAAATATTAATTTATGTAATTTATGAGGTCTCTGATTTTTTTACCACATGATGTTTTCTAATAGCTAATGTTATTTGTTGACCCATTATTTAATTTATATTGGGCATTTAATTTTTTACCATTATGTTGTTTCCTAATACCAAAATTTATTCCTGACCTGTTGATTTTTTTAATTTATGAGGTATTTAATTTTTACTATAAACACTATACAGTACTGTATAGTTGCTAATAGCTATTGTTATTTTGTGACCCATTTGTTCACTCAATTTAAAGGGAAGCTTGAATTTCAAGTTATTGGTTCCCATGGGCCAGTTCCATATGATTAGGGGTTTATTTTCTGATAATAATAATGATAATAATTGTTTTTGACATGTATAAGTACTGTATATAACTTGAAAGGTACATTATTCATTTTACAAAAGAAATTCTTGTGTGACCTACCATTCTTAGTTGATGCAATCCCATCTATCTACGTAAATTTGTGTTTTCCCTAGTAAAATAATCAAGATACAACCTAACTTAACCTAGGTTATTAATGGCCTACCTGACCTAGAGTGACCCATTTGGCTATCAAGCAGCAAGTCATATTGATTGCAGGATGACAGGAGACTGGGGAATTTTTGCATAGTTATTGTTCCTCCTTTCAGCCACATTTTTTATTTTATTTCGGGTATATACTATCTTTCCTTTATAGGATATTATTTTAATATTCCTTTATATTCTTAGGCTACTGTATATGAAGTTCTGAACTTTTTAATGTACAGTGTTTCTAATTGAAAGATTGTGAATGCTGAGGTTAATTGTAATACTTGTAATTTGCTTGGTAATACCATGATGTACTAATATCTTGTCAAAGTGAATTACTGTGCTGTTGATTGTATGATGATGATTGTGGCATTTCTAGGTATTAAAAGTGTAATTATTATTATTATTATTCTTATTATTCAGAAGGGGAACTGTATTCATATGGAAGCACCCCACATGGGCCATTTACTTGAAATTCAAGCTTCCAGAGAGTATGGCATTTGTCTGAAAGAAGCAACAGAAGGTTATAGGAAATGCAGAAAGAAGAGATTAGCTATTAGAAAAGAAAAAGTAAATTAACAAAATAAATAAATAGATAAAAATGGAAGTCAGTAATAAATTAGAAAGAGAATTGCTTTATGATAGGAATGTATTGCATCTTTGCTTGTAACAACAATTCACAAACTTTAAAGTATCCGTTTGTTGTTTTCCGCATCATCAGTTGTTTGCATGACGATGGCAAAATATAAATGCGAAGATTTTGTAAAAATACCAATGTGTTAATTTTTTGCCATGTCATTCTGTGTTGCCTTCCTGCATTTTCTTCAAAGCTTTTGATCCTGTGTCTTGCATAGTTTGATACTTTTGTGTGTTAACCAATAAATCCTTGGTTTTCTAAAGTTAACACTTTCTGTAAATTTTCAGACTCCTTTCACTTTCCCTTTCTTCTTGGGATCGTAATTCAGTGTCTGGCATTTCTTGTGTCGGAAACTTGGTGGTTTTTTTATTCCTTTACATTTCCTGAAATGGTTTTTATGCACAGACTTTTCCACCTATGTCAGTATTGTATAGGTATTAGTCTGTGTTACAAATAGAACACATTTATTTGTATATTGCAGTCTATACAATACTGTACAAGTATTATACCCTATATTTCTTTTTGTACCATATACCATATACTGGTATCGGCGATTGTTGGCGCCGAAAATCGCCAATTTCCGCTTATCGGCGCCGATAATTGGGTATTGGCGCCGATACACACCGAACAGAGGTGCCGATCTCCGGTTATCGGCGCTGAAAATCGCCGATTTTCGGTTATCAGCACACTGTCGGAACGGAACCCCTGCTGATAACTAGGGACTGCCTGACTTAAAACTGTTTCATGGTATTTGCAGTGGGGTTACTTATTATCGCTCAAGATTCCTGCTGACCATTCATCCATTTTGAATATTAATTGGGCTAGAAAAATACATATTGTACAGCTATATCATAACAACATGCCCCTCTTTTGTTGAGACAGGATATGTAGTCTGTCATTATCTTTGCTGCTACTGTGCTACTCTCATCATTTGGTTGTCCTGTAGGGGGATAGTGCCATCAGTGCACCTCACGCGGTTCACTGTAGGATTGCTTCAGGTACTTTGCGGCATCCATTTGCCCCCTAGTTGCAACCCCTTTCATTCCTTGTACTGTACTTCCATTCATATTCTTTTTTTTCCATCTTACTTTCCACCATCTCCTAGCAATTGCTGCAAAGTGCAGCTGTGAGGTTTGCCTCCTGTTACACTTAAAACCTTTTTCCTCTGATTTTTCCTTTCAGCGATGACCTCATTAGTTCCAGCATTTGGCCTTTGGCCTAAATTTTCCTCATTTAGTTAAAAAGTAAATTGCTCCATAGTCTACCCAGCGTACTTGGTCAAAGAAGGGTCTTGGGGTGTGAGAGAGCGATGCCAAATCTACTTTCCTCATTGTGCAAATAAGGCTATTGAAGACTCCCTTTCAATTCTTTAAGAAAAAAAAAGGCTTTATTTAAGAAGCACATCTCATTATAACCGAGGGCAGTTTTATGATAATAATATTGTTAGAAATAGATTATGAAAATATTGATTAAGACAAGTGACACTGCCTTCCTCACGTGCTGCCATATCTGTGTTTACCATAAGGCGATGGTGAGGAAGAAATAATTATAGCTTTGGGTCGGTAGCCTAGGATTAACCCATTCCATGAAAGGTCCTCTAGGTCAACACAAGGAACAATGGATATCTCCCCAAAACGAAGCATCAGCCCTCAAACAAATAAATAATAAATTAATGAGCCCTTTAATTCCTAAAGGTAGACCAGTGCAACTTCAAATGATAAAATAATGAAGCATAGCAAAACTATGATGTAAAATAATGAAAATTAATAAATACTATACTTACATTTAAAAATGAGAGAAATCTGCAAAGAAGAAAGAGAGAGAGAGAGAGAGAGAGAGAGCATCATTTCCAGTGCACAGAGATTATTTTTCAAATGACATTTGTGCAATTGTTAAACAACCTCGACAATACGTAAATTGCAAGAAAAAAACAGAGAAACGAGAGAAAAACTCTACTGATTAAAAGAAGACACATGCCTAATAATAACTGGAAGTGATGTGAAAAAACAACAGTCCAAAATTATGAACTGACATTTAAAGGAGGGAGAGTGTCACCTGGTGATAGTTAATATTTAATTTTCATTTAATTTATGATCACATATCATTTATGATAACATTTCTAAAAGAAGAATTAGTGCTAAAATCCATTGTTTACAAGAGAAACAAAACCAGGAAATACCAGAGAGGATTATAACAGGTCAAGGTCTTAGGAAGGAAAGGGTAACCACAATCCACGAGTAACTTAGAAAAAGATAAATGTCAATGCTGTAAAGCGACTGTGGGGCCCCCTTTTGACTAGGTACGCTAGGGAGACTATAGCTGACAAGGTTTTTAATCAATATTATAACTATATATTATATTCATACTTCTTTCTTCAGTCCCTAATACTCTTGATTTTGAATTGTGTTGTCAATGAAGTACAATGGCTGAAAATGCCAACTAATGGTAATAAATGGGTCTCCTGTACTAAGCTTGTAGTGTCTAAAGAATTGCACATGAATATTTCAACTTTCAGGCACACAACACACCATATTCAAAGCTCTTATGTAGGCCAAACATCACTTGAAAAGTATATAGGTATGTAAGGTGAGGTATCTTAGGGTAAGATGTATCCTTGTAAGGACCACAGACCTCATTTATTTGTAAAGGTTAAGAGGGCTCTAAGGGGACGAAGCCCCTCCTACCAGGCAGGATGCAGAGTCCTATGTCAGGTTAGGTTTAGGCTAATGCTTTCCTGAAGTGAAAGCAAAATGAAGATCAGTTATATTAGCTGAAACAGTTTGGTTCTAATTTTCAGGGATAGTCATGAATGTACTGTACAGTACACACTGATTACTGTACATAGGCTATGTGTGAAAGTAGTTAACTGTTCAGTATTTGCTTTTATATGCAGTTTTATCTGCTATCTTTGTAGGTTAACGTGAAGGTGTTTCTCTCTTGACCATAAAAAAGTAAGATCAGAATTTTTAAAATTTAAAATGTCTTGACTGTCATGGTATTAAATTTTACTGATATTCAAAAGGTGCATATGTTTATTTGAACAAGATTTCAGGCAGCAGTGTTTATATAAAAAGAAAAAAAATATTGTACAAATGAAAGTCAGTGAAATTAGGTTTGTGAATAGATATTAGTTTATAATGTTTGTAAACAGCAAGTATGCATTACAGCAGTATATATAACATTTTAGAAGTTTAAGAGTACATTAGAAAGACTGAATATACTGTACTTGATAAGCTGGATATGGGACTTGAAAATTGTTGCCTTATTGAAGAAAGTGACTGGCTGAATGTATGTTTGTATGGTACCAACATGCAATAAGTGAAATTAATGGAGGATGTCATTTTTCAAGCTTGGAAAAATATATCACCATATCTTGTGAGAGGTTTTGCTTCAGTTACATTATAGATGTAGACTGAAGGCTGGTATCGCTAGAAATTATTTGGCATAAATAGTCACATCGTTAGTCTCTGTAGGGGTAGTGCCATCAGTGTACAGTATCTCATGCTGTACACTGTAGGCATTATTTTAGGTTCCTTGCAGCGTCCCTTCGGCCCCTTGTTTCAACCCCTTTCGTTCCCCTTTACTGTACCTCCATTCATATTCTCTTTCTTTCGTCTTACTTTCCACTCTCTCCCAACAATTGTTTCATTGTGCAACTGGGAGGTTTTCCACCTGTTACACCTTTAAAACCTGTTTACTTTCATTTTCGTTTTTCCTTTCAGTAATGAATTACCTCATCATAGGTCGTACCAGCACTTGGCCTTTGGCCCAAAGTACTGTACACAGTTTCTGCAGGATATATATGATTGTGTTGTACATATAGAAATCTTTGAGAAATACTCATTGGTTTTCTGACTTGCTTCATATTACTAATCTTGAGGCACTGCTTACATAAGTAATGGTGCCACATTTTGGTGTTGGGTAATTTTAGTCCTGTGCATCTCTGGAAATGTTGGGCATATGGTGGCATTTAGGGCTATTGCTTGTACATCAGTAGGTTATTTTGTGAAGATTTCTAAGAAAAGTGCTTAAATGTACTTAAAATTTTTTCTTAAATTATTAATAGTAGGGCAATTAGGCCTGTTGCATCTATTACACAGGCTATTTTATGAAAATTCATAAATTTCTTTTTCAAATAAGTTAAGTACTCCTTAGTTTAACCAGACCACTGAGTTGATTAACAGCTCTCCTAGGGCTGGCCCGAAGGATTAGACTTATTTTATGTGGCTAAGAACCAATGGGTTACCTAGCAATGGGACCTACAGCTTATTGTGGAATCTGAATAACATTATACCGAGAAATGAATTTCTATCACCAGAAATAAATTTCTCCAATTCTTCATTGGCTGGCCAGAGACTCGAACTTGGGCCTAGCAGAGTGCTAGCCAAGAACTCTACTGACCCGTCCAATGAGGAACTTCTTTTTCAAATAGCAGATGCTTAAATGTACTTATAAATTTTTGTCAGTCATCTTTGCAGCATTATTATGTAGTAGTTGCACTGATTATAATGAAAAGTATTTCTACCAGCTTGTAGTTTTCTTGTGAGCTAACATAGTGCTTAGTGTAAATATTGTAATTTAAAATAGTAACCATTTTAGTGAAAGGGTAACATTGAGACATATTGAACTCTTAACATACTTTATCTAGATAGTGTCCTCCAAATTGGAAGAACGATGTCTATGTTTATCTCTTAGCTCCATTTCCCTTAAGTAGCCATGAACTAGATGTACAGTAACCTTGATATAGATAAGCAGGGTGCCTCACTTGCTTACAAAATCCTAGTCTACTTGGTATGCGTAGCTTGCTTTGTGTGTACACAGCGTCTGAGATTCCTCTGTGAGATATGCCACACACAACTCACTAGCTGTGTTGCAAAGGACGAAAGGAGAAGCTATGATATTATGTGTACATATACTCTTCATTACTAATATCGATGCTAAGTATAAATTTATTTGAAAAAATCTCATAATTGATTGAGTCCCTAAAATGGTGAAGAAATGCACAGTAGTATCAGTGTAATTACATATTAAAAGTACTGTATATATAAAACAAGAGCTTCCGAGAACCTACATGATTCTCTTTAACCAGTTACAGTATATTTTTATTTTTATCTTTTGTATAAATTTATTAATTTATCTTTTTACCTTTCTAAGAACTGATCGCCGCCTCCTGTATTTCCTATCATCGTCCGTTGACTTGTTTCAAACAAACGCCGTATTCTTTGTAAGGTTGAATATCAAGTCAGGGGCCCCTGTGGGGTTGTTCCATATGAATTGGGGTTAATCTTGTGAATAATAATGATAAATAGCAGTGAATGAGGAGAAAGCCATCAAGGCCACTAGGTTTCAAAACAGATTTCCATTGAAGAAAATCTCATAAAATTTATAGTGTAGTAAGTGGATCTAAGATAACATTCAAGAAATAAGTATGCCTATAGACAGTAAGTTAGAAAGAGCAGAGAGATATACAAGCATTGGTGTACAGTACTCTAAAGTATCTTCTTCTTCTTCTTCTTCTTCTTCTTTTAATGTGCTTTTCCCATTTTTTGTATGGGGTAAACACGATGCCTTCTTTTTTTAAAGGACTTTGATTTGGCTTTGGGGTAGACCGTAGTCTCGATCGGCTGCCCTGACATCGCTTAGACCCCGGTAGTGTATGTACATGTATCGTAACCAAATCACCAGCTCCCTTTCTCCCAGCAGCGAGGAGATTGAGCGGTGCTGAAGAAAATTAGGCTCAAGACCACTGGTGCAGGATAATGCCACATTGACACCTCAGTACGATGTGGATTAGAGACCCAATCACAAAACAACTCGTCGTTTGAAACAAAAATAAAACGAAGGTAGTTTAAAGTATTGATAACCATTACGAAGAAGGAAGCTTTTACCATAGGTGGTATGATGAAATATAGAAAAATATGCATGTTAAAGTACGAAATACCTAACCTTTAGCGAACTTTTTCATCAAATTTTCCTCTATTTAAGACAAAATTCAGTCCTACCCTCAGGAACATCAGGAAAATTAATGGTCTGGGATTAATATTACACCATCAGGAATGATGTAATGCTGATTGCCATGTGTATACATGTATATGTATATATATATATTATTTTTTTGGCAATACACACATATATATATATATTTTTTATATTTTTTGGGGCAATACATATATATATATATATATATATATATATATATATATATATATATATATATATATATATATATATATATATATATATATATATATATATATATATATATATATACAGTATACAATATATATATATACATATATATATACACAATGTGTATACATTTACAGTAAGATGATCAGATACTATAAAGATAATGAAAATTTGTAAGTGTAATGAAATAGAACAAGCCTGTCTTTTGTTTCTGCATATTTAAAGCTATATTACTAAGCAAAATGGATACATATACTAAACATTCCAGTGCACAGAACAGGAAGTATTGTACTGTACAGTATAGGCCTAGTGGAATTATTCAAAACAACTGGGCATAAGTACATTACACATAAAAATAAAAACTTATCAGTAAATATTAAAATACTGTTCACTCTCAATCAACTGATTTAGCCATTTGATTCATAAAAAGTATTTCAAGGATTGAAGACATTGTTTTATTAACGTTTTAATGCAGAGGCCTGTATGACTTTGTAACATAGATTGATTAATGCGTGCTACTGTATTCCATTTGGCACAATAATCATTACTTCATTTCAAGCACCTTAGGCTAGGCTAGTTTGAAATCCAGGTTCTTATCATTGTGAAATTGTATGTGACTCCTTTGGGTAATATAGCGTTGCTGGATTTTCAGTAAATATCGTCGATGCATTTGCTGTGATAATTAGGAAAACCTCTATTTGATTTTCAAAGCCTTTTCTCAATGAAATAAGCATGCAAGGTTATTAAAAGTATACCGTTGTATATGCTGGTCTGCTGGTATGGGCGCTATAGCAAAATCCACCTAGCTTTGCAGCTTAGCCCTACCCACTTGCCGCCAGTGATTGGCTAGCTCTCGAAGGGGAAATGATGTCACACTAATTGACAGTCCAAGTGATTACCAGTACGGATTTGACTCCGTTCAGTAATGTTGAGTTTCGTGGATGAATCATGACACCACAGATTTGAGTTCCCGAAGTTGTGAAGTATGCAATTGGTATCTCCAATAAAAGATATATTAAGTTATAAATCATTATGGAGATCTTGAATCACTTTGTCTGTGCATCTTTTTTTGTTTTTTTGATCATGCACAGCCTTAATACACAAGCATCTTGCTTTTTTTTTTAAAACTGATAAAGGCCTACATAAGCAATCCCACATAGACCACGTTAATTGAAATGAAGCATAGACTTATGCAGCCAGTTCCAATATTAGGGTATTAATTCTTCATAATCCTGCATGTCAGATGTTATCATTGAGAGATTAGGCCTACAATCAATTTCTTATATTTTGAGGCAATGACGGGGCACAGACCTACACATCAATTTCTTATATATTGAGGCAGTCACAGGGCATAGACCTACACGTCAATTCCTTATATTTTGAGACATTGACAGGGCCTTAGGCCTACATGTCAATTTCTTAAATTTTGAGGCAATGCCAGGGCATAGGCCTACACGTCAATTTCTTATATTTTGAGGTAATGACGGCATAGACCTACATGTCAGTGTCTTATCACAAATAGTTTTCTATCTGTATATGTTGGGAATAGAGTAGCTTTTAATTAATGTTGTTTCAACTCCATGATATGTAATGTATATGATAACATGGAATGTACACGTATAAGCAAGTGCACATACACATAAGCGCGTGGATGGCCATAGTAATTGTAATGCCTCTTATACCACTGAGAATAAAAGTAAAACTTGTGGGCACGTAGCCAATGGCACACACAGATCAATCATAGGACTGTACTATCAAACTGCTCTCAATGAACTATATTGAAAATATATATTTACAAAAGGGATGAGAAATTATATATTACTGTGATGAGTAAATATAAGGCTGCTGTAGCATTTCTATGAAAATGAAGGCTATGGTAGGAAGGCATCATAAGATACTTAATGAAATAAGAAAAAGAAAAATGATAGCTGAAAAATTTATGTATGAGATGATCCAAACCAGTCTGCAAGTAGCCCATGAACCACATGATTTTGGGGGCATTCTTGTAGATTACCCTGTTGGACAACAGGATACATAAGAGTCGGTAAGTTCTCTCTCTCTCTCTCTCTCTCTCTCTCTCTCTCTCTCTCTCTCTCTCTCTCTCTCTCTCTCTCTCTCTCTCTCTCTCATCAGGAGAATATTCTAGTGTAGACTATATTCATAAAGATCTCGAGTACTTTTGAATTAAAACAAATGACCAAATTTCAGTTAACAAGAATGGGCAGATAATTCCCTACACCAGTGTTTTTTGAATAGGTCTATGTTTATTCTACAGTTTTAGGTTACCGGTACCATATGAACAATTTTTGAAGACTACAAGCACCATAACAGCAGCAACAAAAACAAGAATAAACACAACAAGAACCACAATAAAAGGCTGAAAATAAGATACTGATAGGCCCATAATCCAAACATCATAAGCTGCATAAACTGAAGAAAAGTCATAGGACATTAAAGGTCTACATCCCTTTTTATGATCCAGTTATTTCCAAAGGAGATAATGTCCTTAAGAAAATTCTTAGCAAATTATATCCAATATGACTCTTATAGCCTATCATATAGCATATTCTGGTTTTGCAGAGTGCAGTCACTGCTTGTCACCCCTCCGAATGTGTAAACGATTGCGATGAAATCAATTTTATGACTCATTAAAATGTTGTAAAATTTCCTGAAATCAATATGAACTACCAGTCTGCATAGCTCTGAGAAAGTCTTTGTGTTCAAATTTAGAATGGTGAATACGCTTGACAATATCAGACGGTAATTATCATTGCCCAGTGATTCAAGTGCACCAATTTGAACGCAGACATTCCCTGTGTCACTGACTCACCTCCATATTCAGGTGAACCTCATTTACGAAGCGCAGCATTGCATTATTGCGGAACACTAATGACTTCATTCATATTTTCCCTTTATTTTTTTACCATTTTCAGGGAGATGTGTATTATGATTTCATTTCAGGGGATAATATAATGTTTCCTTTTGGTAATCGGCGGAACGAATTTTAGTTTTGTAAAACAACCATTGTAAAATAAATAAAGATGAAAAGAACTGAAGATTAACCAACTTTTCAAAACCATTGCCAACCAATCAGCTTCTAAGGATGGTCGTGACGTAATCAGTGGGCGGGGCTTAGCTACAAAGCAGGGTGGATTTTGCTATAGTGACGTGACATGCTGCTCAGATGTCGCGAGTTCACACCTCCCCCAAGGCGATGAAAAAGTCACTGGCTCAGTATCATGGTCAGTTACTGCTGCAGCGTGGGGTCTGCATCGGGAGGTTGAAACCAACATTCTTTGGAGGCTTGAATTTCAAGTCAATGGCCCCTGTGTGCTTGTTCCATGTGAATAGGTTTCATCTACTGAAATAATAATAATATAATTGTACAATATACAAAATTTATTACAGTTAGAAACAATAAAAGAAAGCTTTGTTAATTAAGATGGGCTTGTTGATTTAGCTTGTCGCATGCTGTGTATTGAATAATTTTTCTATAATAGTATGTAATATGAAAATATAACAAAAGTATACACTAAAAATATAATATGATAAATGAAAACTCAGTACAGAATATACTGTAGTTGAAATGAAAATTCAAAAGCTTATTAAAAGAATCTGAAAGATAATAGAGTCCCTTTTTTTTCTTTTTTTTACATACAGCCATCTGATTGAATGTCACAAATATTATAATTTTAAGAATTATATATTATATATATATATATATATATATATATATATATATATATATATATATATATATATATATATATATATATATATATATATATATATATATATATATATATATATATATACTGTATATATAAGACAGTCCCCTGTTTACAACGGGGCTCTGTTCCACGCAAGGCCATAAGCTGAAAATTGTTGTAACCCGAAATATTGTCAAAAATCTTAAGAAAACCTCTCTTTTTATCCTATGGGTGTCTTGAAAACAACATAAACTGCATGTTTATTGAGTTTTTCCTCAAAAAACCTCCAAATTTTTACCATTCTGCTGTTTTGGAGCCATATTTCTTCCGTCGGATCGGTGTCGTAAACTGGAATATGCGTTGTAACCCGGGAAATAATTTTTGATGAATATATTTGAAGAGCGTGTCTTAACCTTGGAATGTTGTAAGCTGAGCCCAGCCTAACCCTGACTGCCTGTATGTGTGTGTGCATATATATATATATATATATATATATATATATATATATATATATATATATATATATATATATATATATATATATATATATATATATATATATATATATATATATATATATATATATATATATATATATATATATATATATATATATATATATATATATATATATATATATATATATATATACATATATATTTATATATATATATATATATATATATATATATATATATATATATATATATATACACATATATATACACACACACACACACATACAGTATATGTATAGTGTATGTATACACTTGGCTATTGCACATAACAGGATGGTAACAGAAAAAAAGAATATAACAGGGCTGTCACATTAATACTTGAACTGCTGAATTGTGGACGAACTCCTAATTCAGTAAAGCTTTTAATAACGTCAGTCACGGACCAAGGTGTCTCATCAGCAGTGTCGAGCCCCCTTGACATACTGTGAACTGTTCACCTTAATCTTGCAAACACTTTAATAGGTCCTGGAATTTGGTTGTTTCTTTTTCAGGACATCTTTTCTAGGTCTTCCTCTCCTCCTCATTTCTCCTGAGCACTTCTGAATTGTACCTTTTGCCAGCCTGTTGTTGTCCATTTTTTTCACATGACCAGGCTGTCTCAAAGTACTCTGATCTAGTCTTTCAGTCATGCTAACCTTTTTAAAACCTGTATGGATCTTCACATTTCTTACCTTAAAAGTTCTTTTTTATGCTGCATATGCTGTTGAAAACAGTTCATCTTAACAGCTTCAACTTTATTTTTCTTTCATTTGCATTTATCATCTGCAATTCACTTCCATTAAGGCAAGTTGGCTCAACAGTGCCTTCATGAATTCTCCTCCTTGGCTTCCATTGCCAAGTCCTGGCCATACCATACCACCTTTCTTGCCTTATATTTGAATGTTGTTCGCCTCTTCAACAACCACCATGTATTAAATTTAATTATAAATATTTAAATATATCAACAGGTGTGTGTGTGGTGTATGGTATATTAAAATCATACTAACCCATCTACTGTGAGGTTTTGAGCTAGAATCTGCCAAAAATCAGCGTGGCCATTACATGGTCTGTTAAAATCAAATTGTCCTTTTTGTTGGTCTTACCCAGTGAACTAGATACACGTGATAGTTAGGTCCTATTAAGCTCTAGAGAGTTTTGGACAAGTTTATTTTTGTTACTGATGCTTTAGTCATTCGCAAATGATAGCTTTTTATTCTTTAGAGAATTAAGCAATTTGAATTCCATATACTGTCATTAAAAGTGGGTAAATCCGATTTATGTTGAGAATACTACTTTACATATTGTATATGGAGTGAGTTTTCCTAATTGTGTGTCCCTTATTCCTGGCGTTAAGTGCAAGGTTCCCTCTCCATTTGTTGTAAGATATTAAAAAGAAAATAGCTATTATTATTATTATTATTATTATTATTATTATTATTATTATTATTCAGAAAGACAAATTGCTGTTCATAAGTTACAAGCCCACCACAGGGGGCCATTGACTTGAAGTTCAAGCTTCCTAAGAATATGGTGTTCTTTTGAAATAAGTTACAGAAGATAATAGGAAAAAAGATAAGTTAATAAATAAATGGATACAGTTGAATAAAAATATTTGGCTTTTACTTTTGAAGGTAGACCTAACCCTACTCAAAATTTGAAACCCCAATGCAATAATGATGTGAATTGCTTAGAATATTGGCAGTAACGAGCGCCTTGTCATTATCAGATAATGAATAAACATTACAGATGCAAAACTTAGTCCCATAGCAAGAGTTAAAGACAAGGTTTTATTTTTCTCAGACATTCAATGATCTGAAGACTTATATTGAAGAGGGTTTCTTTAGGTTTCTGAGCGGGTTCCTTTGGGTTCCTTGGGGATGCCTTGGATCTGAATTGACTAATTGATGGGTACAACAATTGTTTAAAGATTAAGTATTTTTCTTTATGAACAGTTCAGTTTTGATAATTCTTCGAGGCTAAATTGGGATTTTTTTTGCTGTATGATAATTTAAATGTAGTTCTGCTTTATATATATGTTTATGTATGTATGTATGTATGTGTAAATTATGTATACATACACATACTCATACACTTTCATTGCATGTGGATATGTAAATGAACAAACACCTTGTAAGGCCAAAGCTTACACAGAGTGGGCATCAATCGCAAAAAAGATGATAATAAAACTAGCCAGGGACCATGGTTATTTCATAATCATGACACAGGAGAATAAGAGATTACGTAAGCACTTACAATCTTGTAGGCCTAATGATGTTATGGAGTGAAAGGCAAGTCTGTAGGAGACAGTTGACGAAACTTTCTAATATACTTGAATTTTTATTGGTAATTCTGATTGGGTTTACGATTTACCTTGAGAAATGAAAGTATAAGGCCTTCCTGTTCTCATTAAGGCCCACTATCTGTAGATAGGCCTACTCGGAAAAGATGAAAGTGTATAATAAAGCTTGTTTACCCTCACGTAAGTATGATAGGCCTATGCGGGAGATATATAAAAGAATAACAAGCATTTTAGTAATGAGTTACCATTTAGACCTATGGTCTTTATATTGTATGTAGCTGAAGAAAGTAACATTTATTTAAAGATACCTAAAGGTGTTTTATTCATATGTCAAGGTGAATTGGATGGAAACCTTTATAGATTTTAAACTTTTACAAAAGCCATGATTTTTTTTTTGCGGTAATTGAAGGCTGTTGTAGTGAAATCATACGATATACTCATTATGTTATTACGCTTTAATGAATGACAATTTTACGTAATTCTTTATATTATAATTATGATTTTAAAATATACACATCACCAAGTTACCTCGGCGTTTTTATATGTGGCCTGGTGTTCTTTTAAATAAAGATCCTGCCTCAGTAAATCTCATAACTTGTCTTGCATCTCTCTCTCTCTCTCTCTCTCTCTCTCTCTCTCTCTCTCTCTCTCTCTCTCTCTCTCTCTCTCTCTCTCTCTCTCTCTCTGTTTGGCAAGAGATTCTCTTCTGTTGCGCTTTTCCGTTTAATAAGCAGTTTTCCTTCAGAAAATTCTCTTTGTCTCTCGATTACAATAAAGATATTACCCTCTCTCTCTCTCTCTCTCTCTCTCTCTCTCTCTCTCTCTCTCTCTCTCTCTCTCTCTCTCTCTCTCTCCAATCAGCAAGAGAATGCTCTTATGGCGCGCTTTTCCGCGTAAGAAGCTTTCCTTCAGCAAATCTCTCTCTCTCTCTCTCTCTCTCTCTCTCTCTCTCAGTTGGCAAGGGGATGTTGCTGTCGCTCTGTCGCTCTCTCTATCGCGGGTATCGGCGACAAATTGACTGACGGCGTAAAGCGGTATGCTGGCGGTATGCAGGGGTTATCGGTTATGTCGAGTCCTGTCAATTGGTTTAGCTAATGTTTAGTTACCATGTGGGTCCTGTTTTGGGCTGTAATATTTTTATTATTATTGTTGTTGTTTTTGTTAATTTTATTATTATACGAATGTTAGGTAATTAGTGTTTTTTTATGCTGACTTCCTCTTAATGGATAAATGACAGAATGGGAGGTAGATCATTATTATTTTTATTTTTATTATTATTATTATTTTAGTGTTATTAATTATTAGGGTTTTTATTATTTTAACTATTAATTATTGGGTTTTTTTTAATAACTAGGTTGTTAGATTAATGACAGGTTGTTATTATTATTATTATTATTATTATTATTGAAGAAATGATAAAATTGAAGTAATTATACAGTTATTATTATTATTATTATTATTATTATTATTATTATTGGAGAAATGACACCTTATAATCTCCACAGATTGGCGAATCTAATATCTCTATCGTATGATTCGGATTGAATAGAGCCAGTTGCTTGATTAGCATGACAATTATTATTATTATTATTATTATTATTATTATTATTATTATTATTATTATTATTATTATGCGTAAATTTGAGCAGTTCCAGTGCATTTCCAAGACGGAAATCATTGTATTGTTTGTAAACAACAAGAATATGTCTAATTCAGTTCGTAACAGGTGCATTATATTCTCAGCTTTGATTGTCTCTTCATAATGCCATTGTAATCTTGCTAATAATGATAATAATGTTTATAATAATGATGATGAATCTCTGTCAACATTGACATCGAGTTGAATTGGGTTTGTGTCAAATCAGACCATTGTTATGAGTATTTTATATTTTGGCGTTGCTACGTCTTACAATTAGGCCTATGTTTTTTAATCGGTTGATAAACGCTGTTATTATTATTATTATTATTATTATTATTATTATTATTATTATTATTATTATTATTATTATTATTATTATTCGAAGTTAAATCCCATATTCATATGGGCCAAGCTTGCATACAGAGGTCATTGACTTGAAGTTTAGGCTTCCAAAGAATATGGTGTTCTTTCGAAAGAATTTACAGAAGTTAATAGGAAATGCAGAAAGAGGAGATCAGTTATTAGAAAAGTAAAAATGATAAATTGATAGATTTATCAGGTATATTAAGTTAACTTAAGTACCTTTTTATTTATTTAGATTTTACAAGGGTTTTTTATATTTCATGGAAGGGTTGGGCCTAATGTGTCTGTTTTCGTAAGATGCTTATATATCTGCAAACCTTGAAGCGTGCTTAAGTCTTTGTAGTATGACGTTACCGTGACTTGCAGGAGAGAGAGAGATATGGGAGGTTTTGAAGGCTCGGCTGACGTCCGAGGTGGGGAGTAATGTGAAGGAAAGATTGTGAGAGAGAGCGAAAGAGATTTTGAAGGCTCGGCTGACGTCTGAGGTGGGGGAGAGAGAGAGAGAGAAAAGAGGTTTTAAAGGCTCGGCTGATGTCTTGAGGTGTGCAGTAATGTGATGGAAAGAGAGAGAGAGAGAGAGAGAGAGAGAGAGAGAGAGAGAGAGAGAGAGAGTCTTTCTCAGCTGTCAGAAGTCATGGTGGCGTCGTAGTCTTTAGAAACACCACGTGGGAACCACGGTGGGGGTATATGAGTCTAAGATGGGTGATATGCGAAACTCGTTATTTTTGGATGAGGTTCCCCAAGAGGGGAACCTTGGTTCCTTATGGTTCCTCAAGGAGAGGGGAACATCGGTTCCTCAAGAAGAAAAAAAGGTATATGTGATGCAGAGGGGAAGAGAGTTAAGAAATAAAAATGATTAGTTTGGTTTTAAGCAAATTAGTACTAGTCTGGTTTTCATGTGTGATGAGTAGTAGATATTTTTATGGTAGTCTTTGTCTTTAATGTGAAGTGTCATCTCTCTCTCTCTCTCTTAGAAATGTGCACGTTTGCGTCCCTATTGCCTAAGGCAATGTTTGATAAACTGATGCTCAAAAGAATGTGCTTTTATGGGACCATTCTCTCTCTCTCTCTCTCTCTCTCAAATAACGGTTGAGGAATAACCTTACTACTAGCACCTTGGTTTTTTCTATACATCTTTCTAGAAACTATTATCCCCAAATTCTCTCTCTCTCTCTCTCTCTCTCTCTCTCTCTCTCTCTCTCTCTCTCTCTCTCTCTCTCGCTTGTTTCCAGTCGTATTACTTGCATCGACTTTGCATCTGAATCGATGCTTGTGCATTGATTATATTACAGATGCATTTATCGATTATATATGTAGAACCTCCGATAATCAATTCCTGCCAGTAACATAGGCCTAGGCTGTAGAGCAACAGAACTGTAGATTGTGAGAGAGAGCAACCACCTAGAGAGAGAGATATTGAGAGAGAGAGAGAGTGAGTGAGTTTATAGCTAATACTTCTAGAAGGATGTATAGAAAAACAAGCAAAAGTTGCTCAGAAGTTTCTTCGTCCCAATCGAGTTTTCTATACAGCCGTTACAACACATAATCAAGGCCACCGAAAACAGATCTATCTTTGAGTGGTCTCGGTATAATGCTGTATGAGCCGCGGCCCATGAAATTTTAACCACGGCCCACTGGTGGCCTGTCCTATATCGTTGCCAGACGGACGATTATGGCTAACTTTAAATTTAAATAAAAAAATACTGAGGCTAGAGGGCTGTAATTTGGTATGTTTGATGATCGGAGGGTGGATGATCAACATACCAATTTGCAGCCCTCTAGCCTCAGTAGTTTTTAAGATCTGAGGTCAGACAGAAAAAGTGCGGGCGGACAGACAAAGCCGGCACTATAGTTTTCTTTTACAGAAAACTAAAACGAAAAAAAATTATCATAACATTAATATTGCTTCCAATGCAGCCATTAAAATTTGAAACAGTCCTATTTGATTGTTTTTACGCCTCAAAGCTGAAAAAAAACGCAAATAAGTAAATACGAAAGTGTTACTGTACTGTAGCTAGAACGCATCCACCGATATCAATGGGTGGGCGGAGCCTGTGTGACGTTTGACGCAACCATTAGAGTGGCGAACCATCTGGAACCAGAACATAGGTCTGCAATGAGTAGCGACAAGGAAATGATCTAGAAAACATTTATTTTACATTTGTTAGAGGAATATTTGGATTTTAATAAAATTAAAATTATTTATATTTCCTAACCATTTCAATAATTAAGGCTTACCAGCATCTGCCTATACAGTTATTCTTTTGTTAAAGCCAAGATTTTGTTCCTTGGTCTAGGTGTGTTAGATATCTCTACTTACTACAAATACATATCACTTAGCATTCACATCTCTATGTTAACAATTTCATGTCAGAGAGCAGATGAAGTTATCTACCCATTATTGCACTTCGTTACCTTATGAATAAATAAATTTTACACCAAAAGCGACCAGTGTTTTATAGGCCTTGACATTAATACCAATAGATGTTTCGATTAACGGCCATCTTCTCCATATAATTAAAATCATCTTTTATTCTTCAAAGAACATGTCTCTATAAATAAGTTCTGAAGTAACAAATTACATCTCCGAAGGCGTAGATTATTTTTTTACGCCTGTAAATTATTGTGTAGCACACAGGCAGCTTGAACACAGCCTTAAAGTTCAATATTCATAGAAAACGTAATTCGTATTCCTATTTTGAAAATGTTATGACCGTTGAGCTTATTAGGTCTACTGTTATAAGGCTGCAGAGTTAGTTACGTTGAGCAGTCCGAGGAGCATGTTAAACGCGCTGACATGGACGGCAACGTTAACCTTATCACACCGTGCTCTGAGCAACGTAAAAAAATCAGTTCAAATCACACAGATCACGAATTATACCAATGCAGAAAAGGGATCGTTTTTATATAACCATAGGAAAAATAATGTTAGGTGTGAATTCGCAAACTTGTCGACATTTATAACATTAGAAATACAAAAAACTTTAACACTACTTGGCAACGTTACGCTGAGTCTGAGAATTTGGACGATACAAAAAGAATCACATCGCCTCAGATTTGAACATGACTGTACAACTGCAGTTAGGCCTAGTGACGCCAAAGAAGAGCAGTATATCAAGTCATAATGAGTAAGTCCTAGTGACGCAAAGGAATAATTATGTATCACAAAGGTCATTAGATAACTGAGCTTTGAAAGCCTTGAACGCTTAGAATGTCTTTTTTTATGCTTTTAAAAGCCAAGACGGTTTCGAAAACCTTGTGGGCGTATGGAAAGTGTTTTACGTGCGCCGCAGTTTATTTATATTTGATTTATTTTCTTTATTTTCTCTATTTTCTTTATTTTTTCTTTAAATTGCTGGGAAAATTGGTCACCATGCCTTAGATGTAGGCTAATTGTGCTATTCGGTGGTTTCAAGTTATTTTTGGGATAATTGCATTTTATTACATTTTTAATTATTTAACTTTTATATTATATACCCACATATATATATATATTGTATATATATAATATGTATTTATATATATAACATTTATATATAATATATGTATATATATAATGATATATATACTTATATTCTCTCTTATGCCATATATATTGAAGTCAATGGCATTATTTGCAGATAATGCTTTAATATAAACTGAATTGGTCTGTACTCCTGAGAAGCATGTCTTGAAGAGAAAAAGAAGTATAGGCACATATATATACAGTATATATATATATATATATATATATATATATATATATATATATATATATATATATATATATATATATATATATATATATATATATATATTAATAAAGGAAATACAAATTATAGGCCTAAAACTAACAAAAACTCCCATATTAATTCATATATATATTTATACATATTTATATTAATATTTATGTAGGTCTATATTTAACAACTCAAACACTTCATATAGACCTAAAACACACACACAAAAAAATACCCAAATTAATTCGTAGAAATGTTTGACACCTCACTGCCACCTCCGCCGGAAGGCCCACAATATTTCGGGAAAAAAATCGCTCTAAGGCGTCAGCGGATGGTGTCGCAATTCCAAGAATTACTTAGGCCGTAAATTAGACGTAAAACGAACAAGTTTCCAAGATGGAGTCTATCTTATGGAACTCGTATTACTTAAATAAGTGTAAAGTAAAAGTTTAACCTTTTTGTAATCTTTGACAGTAGTGAGAAATGGAGATTTCTAAGTGTCAGACGGACTCAGAGAGAGAGAGAGAGAGAGAGAGAGAGAGAGAGAGAGAGAGAGAGAGAGAGAGCGAGCGCTAAATAGCTGAAGTCCCAGGGGGCCCCCTGCCTTCAAAATCGCCTTAGGGGATATCGGGGGAAATTCTTAGCTTTAGCAAGAGGTAGAAGTCAGTCCCCAGCTGAGAGAGAGAATCATTCTCAGTAATTCTTAAGCAATAATATTGAACAGGCAGAGAGAGAGAGAGAGAGAGTGTGTCAGTCATTCTTAGTAAATCTTAGGCAACAGTATTGAGCGGACACAGAGAGAGAGAGAGAGAGAGCAAGAGCGAGCTAGCGAGCAACAAACCAGTCAATCATGCCAGGTACATCGAGAGAGACATGTAGGAATAACAAGAGTGACTCTCTCTCTCTCTCTCTCTCTCTCTCTCTCTCTCTCTCTCTCTACTTGCAAAATCTAGGGATTATCTTGATATCATGACAAATCGAAAGCCATTGAGTCTATTTTGGCAAGAGAAAGTGAAAGATTTCCGCCCTTAGAGACTTTCACTTCTTTCATTCTTTCATGCAGCCATTCACTTTTCCTCACAGTCATTCAGACGTGACGTGATTTGTCTTGTGTCTTGTGTCGTATGTCTTTTGCTTGGGAGGTGTAATTTGTAGGGGGTTTTTGGGGGTGGTCTTAAAATTTGTTTGGAATTTGGCCTTTTTTTTATCTTTTTTTAAAGTAACTTAAGGCTAGGATTGTATGTTGTGTGTTTATTTGGCTTTAAAGGGACGTCACACAATGTATTCCTCTCTCTCTCTCTCTCTCTCTCTCTCTCTCTCTCTCTCTCTCTCTCTCTCTCTCTCTCTCTATGTATGTATATTATATATGTATGTGTATATATATGTATATGTACCTATGCATGTTTAATAAATACATATTTCTCTCTCTCTCTCTCTCTCT